>NC_050478.2:137549135-137849431 GCF_012460135.2 Molothrus ater
CTGAAGGAAGAAATAAATGAGGGGCATGGATTAAGGGCTGTTTTCCATTCCCTTTTCTCGTATGATGGTTTTTCAATTTTTCTTTCTTTCTAAGTGAGAAGTGAATCAGGATCCAGGGAAGGGACTGTGATTCTGCAAAAATGTAATGCTAATGCTCTAGATAAAAACTATTATAAAAATGAGGAGGCATTAAAATAAAGACTAAAAAAAAGAGAAATGCAAGACTAGAAGTATTGAAAACATAAGCTAATAAGTAGTATCTTTGAAAGACTCATAATATTTAGAAAATACACAACACATATGTATTTTAACAGCTTCATAATTCTGAATGCAATAGAATTTAATTGTACTTTAATCCATAATAGGAAATGGAAAGTGGAGCATTTTAAAATTAAATAGTTTCAATATCGGAAGCATTGAAAATCACTGGGGAAGCTTGTCCAGCTGAAGCGGAGCTAGTGGAAATGTGCCTGCCCGGCAGCTCATCTTGCTGGGCTGGAATTCAGTTCCTGGCTCTGCAGCACAAGGAGACAGCGTGTGTTAGCTGGGCTACATGGAGGGTTCCGAGGAGCAGACTTCAGCAGCAGTTTGCTACTTCCCAGCACTTCTTAAACAACTGCTGGAAATGCCCTTCTCTCAAACATGCCCACTCATACCGTTGAAGCTGTGTGGTATGTGTACATAATGTACGAGTTTACCCTACTTGCATTGCATTCCTGCATATCATTTCTGTTCACACATTAGCATCCCTGCATTTCATTTTAATTTTTTGCTCTCCCAGTAGATGGTGTTTTCATCTTTTTCTACACTGACATCTCGGAAAGAAAAAAAAAATCCATTTTGAAGTGTTATGTGTGAAGCTGAAAGTATTTCCTGTTATTTGGGAGCCCTTTTTTGACCCATTTCTATCCCTCTCAGTGTCTGACTCCAGCCTAGAGTTTAATTTCAGCTGGCTTTATTTGACTATTTGCATGAAGTAGTTGCAGCCCTTGGTCACCAGCGTTTTTCGAGTACCAAGTGCCTGGATGTGTCAGCCTTACCTTCTTTTGATGCTGCTCAGCCCTTTCATAGATTGCTGTATATTCATCACCTAATAAATCCTGAAGAGAAGAAATTGAAATAGTGAAATCTTGGTGAGAAGCCAGCAGACATCTAGCTAGCTGTTAGCCTGGTAAAAAGCAGCTTTCTGCTGTCAGGATCAGCATTACCCCGACAGTTGCAGCGGCTCTCAAGCCTCTGGATTTGTTTGCAATGAGAGATTTGTTGTGGATTTTTAACAAGGCTCCTGTGTGTGTGCCATGCTTAGTAAATATTAGCCTTCAGGGTATTTTTCAGTCATGCTGAATGGACTGTTAGTTTTCCCAAAATGCAAAGTGCAGAAAGTCCGTTTCACTGGGGTTTTTTTTGTTTTGTTTTGTTTTGTTGTTTTTTGGAGGTTTTATTGTTTTGGGGTTTTTTTGCTGTAGAGATTGTATTACAACTGTACAAAAAAAAAAAAAATAACATCACAAAGAGGATTGTGTTTGAGGAGCTGGGGAGGAAAGAGGCCAGTAAATGTGTAATGTCCAGTTCTTAAATAAGTGATATTGCAAGTGTTAAATTTCTGTTATGAAAATTATAAAACAGTATTTTTATTTTATTAATGGCACTGTGAACATGAAAATATGACAAGTAACTAAAAAATGGCACCTTTTACCAGGAGGTTGTAGTAGAAAAACATATAAAATTGTTAGATGTTAGACAGAAAGATATTTATAGAGAAATAGAGAAAATGAAAACAAAGTACCATGTATGTAAACTCCATACATAATGTAATGTGGGACTAAAACAACAGTGAAAAAGAAATGGACATTTCTTGTGAAGGATTTCAATGCCTTCCCATTATACAGTTTAATGTTTTGATAGTCAGTGGAGTTTAATATTACAATATTTCTAGTGCCCCTGTGAACTATTTGTGGATACTTTTTATGAGCTAATTTTAAATGAATATGAGCAATGGGATGAAGCTTTTTCATTTTAACATGATTTGTAAAAACAAAAAAGCTTCCTGTGATAACGTGGGTATGCTGAAAGCAGTACTGTACCGACACAGTCAAACTTTACAGAACTCAAGTGATTTTTTTTTCAGTCACTATGGCAAGGCTGTTCTAAAAGTCTGTATCAATAATAGTGAAGTACTGCAATGTTTTGATCTCTTTGATATTCTCGAGAATGATTTTTCTTTTTTTATTGTCCTCATTTTAAGAGATGATGGAGCAATGAATAGAACAATAATTTATTGAGTATTCACACACTGTATGTATACTTTCATTATACATTTATAGAAGACCTATTGTTTAGTATTTTCTGCTGCAGGCTAGTCTTGTAAAAGAATAGTCTAGAATAGACTCACTCAGTGCATGTGTTGTCCATTTGCCTGTCAGCAATAGTTTTGACATTAAAAACAGGGAGTTTGAGTGACTGCTGGTCTGTCTTAAGGTATGGTAATGAGGCTAATTAGGAGAGATGAGAGCTGAACTGGATATGTGAAGGCAATTATCCGTGAAACTTTTGTCATGCTTTATCTTTATCAGATCTCTCTTTCTCTATTTTTGGCATTTGCCAGTGACACACAGAATGAAATACTTGAAGTGATAGATATTTTAGAAAAGCAAAGTAAAGAAAGAAGGCAGAAGGAAATTTATATGAGGACATGTCATTATAAAACTGTACAACTCATCATGGATATTGTAGATCAGCAGGAAAAGACCTTGCCTGTTTTATTCTTATCACTTGCATTTACATGAAGTAAAATCAATTGCTTTTTGTGATAGTGGGCTTACTAGACAACAACATCTCCCCTGTTAAGTGCACATAGTTTTGTTTGTTCTTTTTATGTTATTACTAACTCCAGCAAACATGTTATTAAGCATAATTGAAAGAAAAACATGCAAAGAGCATGAAGAGAATAAAAGTGCATTTGATAGTAATTTTTTTTTAAAGCTGAAATCTTCTCATTTCTGTTTTCAGGAGGCTAGTGTGATTTACTTTCAGACTTTTTCTTACAATCTAGTACAAACTGATTTTAAGAGAAGCACTGAATAGAGCAAATGAAAACCATGTGTCACAAGTCTTGATGAATCAATGCATATAATCCTCAAAGAAAGAAGGTGATAAATGAAACTTGCACATTAATGAGACCATAACCAGGCTCAATTACTAGGCCTTTTTGAAGAGCCATAGTTACTTCACACATCTTTTTATGTTAGAGAGAAAAAATTACATCCTCTGAGCTGTCTACACACTCCTGCTTCTTGCACTATGTCAAAAGACAGTGTGCCTCTAATCCATTTTTAAAGAGACCATAATGTTTTAGAAAAGCCTATCTATATAAGACACACTCAATGAGGTTTAAAGGAAAAAAAATTAATTGTAATTTAGATCATTTTACTTGGACTTTTTATGTGGGTCTACCTGAGTGCCTATAAAGTAATATTACAGACTTCAAGTCAAATTTGTCTTAGAAGTCCTCTCTTCTGAACTTGGTAAAAGTATGGCAAGGAGTATAATGAATAGATGTGTAATAGAGATTAACATTTACTGCCCTAATATTTTTCCATTAGGCAACAGTTCTATTTCTCAGATTTTGTTTTGTAGTACATATGTTAAAAGCTTTGAATTTGGTGCTACCAACAACATTACACATGTCCAGAATGCCAGCACAAAATACTAGAGGTTTAAAACAATAATCCTAAATCTTACATGAAGGACTGAATTGTATTTTGTGTCTTTAATTCAATTTGCTTTCAATAATAATAAGGAAAGTTGCTTGGTCTCAAAACCATGGTCTGCTTGCTGCTGTGAGATCTCCATGTTCTGTAAAGCACAGCAGAATATTGCTGCTATCAGTTGTCACTTCTTCTCTTTCCCCTGCATTGTTCATGCACACATATAAAAACCCAAAACCACCCCATTCTTTCTACACTGCAAAGACTGTAAAAGGAGGTTCTTTTTACAAATTATAATTTGTAGCCATTAGTTTCTTTAATATCTTCTACTGAGCTTTAGTAAAAAGGTTACTGTTAGCTCTATGAGAGAGTTCAGAGAACTCCTGTTTCCACTGGCTTTTATGTGATGGAGAAAGACCTTAGCCCACAGTCCACAGGAATAATAGTGTTATTGCTAATGTTAATGGTGACTGTGATAATTATTATTATTAATAACAATAATAGCAAACAAAAGGAACCACAAAACTAAAAGACTCAAACCAAAACTGACTTGGCAGTTTTCTATGGAGCAGGAATAAGAGAGTGATCATAGAAATGCCACTTTAGGCATCTGCAAAAGCAGTACTAGGGACAAAGGATCCCTTTCTCACTCTAGAGTTCAAATTTGGTAGTCACAGTTATAAGAATCTGGAATACAGATTTGTGCAAGGGGGAAAACTGAAAACAATCTTTAGATCCTTTATCTGTTACCTATGAGCTTGGCTAAACAGACTCCTCATATGCAGTCCTACTCCCTTCAGTTCTTCAGCTCCTCTATTGACAGTCAGTTGTATTTTGTGTGGCTGGTCTTCAGTATAAATTTACAGAGAGAACAAATGTGCCGGTCTCCAAGTGTCACTAGGAAGAGTATGCAAAATCTTGAGATACAGTACCACAACTAAATACTCTATAGAAGTAATTTATATAGTTGCAGAGGCTAACCATTTTTTTTAATAGTGTCTGGATGTCTTTACCATATTTTCATAAGCAGCTGACAGTGGTGGTATATAAACACTTTAAACATTTTATTATAGTACTGAGGCAACAAGTTACCTATGGTGCTTGCACCCAATAGGTTACTAATGAAGTGTCATTTCCCTGCCTTATTTGGTTTGTGTTGCAACCTTAATTATATTTCAATTTTAGAATAAGCTCTCAAAGTAGTGTACAGGGATTTGGCCACACGACTTGCATTAACATTAATCAAAGTCGCGTGTCTGAATTCCCACCATACTCCAAAGGTACCCTGGGATTGTTGGTGGGGATTGTGTGCAGGAGGTGCACGTGCAATAGGTTTTACCACTGGCTTCCTCTTATTCTGAGTTGAAATCCTGTTCTTCATACCTGAAATAAGAGGTGGCAGGGAATACTGAAGCCCAGTGTTCACAGGCTGTGTCTGTGAGGTCAGTGACAATTCATGTTTCCTCACTTTATTCCACATGAAGCAGTTTTACTGAGGGGCTGAGGTGGCAACTGTAACACAGAGAATCAGTCATGTGTTTTAGGGAGCTGCAGGATTTTGAGCCTGAGATTGCAAAGCTGTTCAATAAAATACAGCTTCTTCATCTCTGTCATCATCCTCTGTGCCAACCAAGGCTTTCTGAAAAATGGTGATTTATTTTTATCAGTGATGTTCATGTTCTTAGAGTTTTGCATTTTTCCGTGTTTTCCTGTTTCTGGTTACAATGCAAAGTGTCAAATATTACCCCTAAGAGGGGAGGTGTTGCAGCAGTTGTTGCAGTCCCAGTGGAGGCAGTGGCTGGAGTTCAGTGAGGCAGCCTGCTCAGAGGTCCTCCTGACTAACTGAAGTAGGCTCCATAGATTAGACTTGTTTTGGTGTAGTTGGCCATGCATTGAAAAGGGTTGGTGGTTTTTTTTCATGCAGGTATTGTGTATGCTTCGGTCACTGGTGGTCACCCACTTATAGACATTATCATGGGTTTAATTCCAGAATTTCTCACAGAACCAAAATAAAATTTTATTTTCTGGTCCTCTTTAATACTCAAATGACGTTTCCTCATGAAAAATAAATTCTAAAAAGACTGTGTGTATTACTCCAGTACCAAACTTAAGAGAGTTTCTGTCTGAGAATTGGGGTCAGTAAAACAAAACTATTTATAAGTTTATCATGGTTATAAGCTGTGTTTTTACAGCTATGTCTTCTACTGGCTTCTTTGGAGCATCTTTAAGAGGAGGAAAAAATAAAATATGACCTTCCATGTCTAAACTAATCCATGCATGGCATCAGAAGAAACCTCTAGGAGAAAAACTCTGAAGTTTCTTTGAATATCCTATCTTGGAATTATGGGTGCTGACTGATTAAAAAACAGGAAAAAGATGTTAAGATGTTTAATTTACTGGATTTGAAAGCAGTTACCTCATAAAATAAATAACAGCTTTCCATAATGCTTTTCCATTAATCCATATATGTAATGCAAATAAATGAATAAGAAGTTTCATATCCTGCACTGTTTACAGTGATTTCACCACAACAAGACAGTTTCTATCTGTAGTGATGACTCATTGATTTGATGTAGCACCCCTATACTTGTTTAAAAAAAATTCAGTTATGTCCTTTTTGCTGCCTGAGGCTCTAACATTTAATAAAAACAGAACCTCAGGTATTTTCCTGATTTTTGTCTTAGATCCAGTCTTGGATGGATGTGCTTTTGGATGTGCTTAACTTTACACAGGTGAACAGGCTCATGAAAATAAATTAGATTTCTCCGATGCTTGAAATGCATTGCAACTTTTTTTTTTTTTTGTATGAGCAGAGCTTTTCTGTGCTGTTATAAAATTCATTTTTACACTTTATCACATTCAGATTTTTTTTGCTATGGATTCTGTTTTAAACTACCACTTCTAGAAATACACTGTTACATCAGCTAGAAAAAAAGAAAATACATATTTGTGACTTGTATGGCTCCAATGAAAGTGCTAAAAAGAGTTGCCTTAATCCTAGAATCCAGCTAAAACCCATTAAAATCATTAATGAATGAGCCAAGAGATACTGTGTAATGAAACAGTTAAAGTAGCACTTGTTTCCTGGCAATGATAGAAAGAATTTTTCGTTTTTGAAAAGTGTTTCAAAATAATCTTTCAATGTATAGTCCTTTTCAGTTTGGGACTGTCTGCATCATAGGAGATCTTTTCACCCCCTTTTCAAAGCCATATGAAGCTTGAAATGAAAGATAATTAAAAGAAATCTTGAGTAAACTGTTTTGTGGAGATAGAAGTTTGATGGTTGAATATATAAAAAATTGTAACCAGATGTTGTGCAGAAGCCATAGTAGTTTAAAGATCATGAGCTTTTTCTTTTTTCTTTTTTTTTTTTTGCATGAAGCAAAAATATTCTAATTGAAGTTGTCAGCAGGAGTGAGACTAATATGCCTGTATTTGATTAAATAATAGTTTATTTAACATGCAGTGTGGCCCAAAATTGGCTGAGACTAAAATAAAGAAACTTCTTACTATAATTTTTTCTATTTAAATAGTGTGAAAAGTAAACCTAGTTAATGTTAACATCTTTGCTTGATATTCCCAGCTATTATATTATTTTTCCATTTCTGTGGCTTATTGGAATGCTTTGCTATCCATTGCACACACATTTTCTTCCTATTCTCTTATTAACTAGTTGGTTGATGAAAGAAACGGTAAAAGAAAGATGTGCAATAAAGTCTGGAATGCACTAGTTGATCAGACTTATTACTAAAATCTGTTAGATCTAAGACCATAACTCAAGCTCCTTTAACATTCCCTCTTGCAAGTGTGTGCTTTGCACAGAATCTCCAGCAGACACATTAAGAGATATCCATGCATTAAAAGGGTTGTGTGTATTAAAAACATCAGAATACTGAACTATGAGCAGTAGATTTCCTGGCAGTTATTTACTCAATCCAGGATAGCAGTGTTTAATGGATAAACTCAGAAGAGTAGTGGCTGGGAGTCTTTACTAGGTGAGTGCTAGATTTCTTATTGCTTTACTAATAAACATAGTGATGTCTTCTGAAATTACACGTTGAGCTTTTTTGTCTCTTTTTTTTGGTACTACTTTGCTGCTTAAATAACTGTGCAATCGTACGTGGTGCTGTGATAAACAAGGGGATCCCCATCTTGCCTTCAGTGAGTGACCATTGTTAAAAATGGAGGAATTTCATTCTCACTCTGCTCTCTGTAGCTGTTTGGCCTTTTGTGTAAGAACGGGCTGTGTGACTCATGATCCACAGACTGCACTGGATTCAAAAATGAGCCATAAAGTCATGAGTAGCTTGGCTTATTGATGGCATGTGTGTGTGTGTGCAAATACATCCCACAGGAACACTTCAAAATGAGGGCTGGGATTAGGCATTTTTAAGGCTGACACATCTTTAAAATAGCTCGTTCCAGTTGTTGTGTTGCCCAAAGTATGGTTTCCCAGTGTTACTTTTTTCCCTCCACGGGAGCAGTACCCTTTCAGAGCCTTCACAGGACCCTCTGCACCCAGTTCTTTGGGCAGCACTGATCTCTCTCCTGCTCCTACAACCTGCCAGTAAATAGCAGACAAGACCAAATTTGTAGGGAGATTACAACATTCTGTAGGAAACTTGTATTCCATTACGAGGCCATTAATCAACTGAAACCTAGGAGAAATCACAGCCCGGGCTGTGCAGGCAGTCTGTGCTTCAGGACTGTCATTCCCGAAATGGAACATTGTGCAGGTCATCTTCCAGATTAGTCTACCATGTCTGCTCTGGTTTTGCCCCACGTGCCAGGGCTCCAAAGGTAGATGGCAAGGCTGTAGTAAAATCAGCCAAGAATTATCCTTACCATAGCAAAAAGCAAACTCAATGCAGTCAGTTTTTAATCTTTCTTTTTTCTTCTTCTGTGTTGAAAACAGACTGGAAGCAAGTCAGGGCTATGTAGATTTTGTGCTGTCTTCTGTTTTCCTTGTACTTTATGCGACAGGTTAACTGCATATGAAGTAGGAGAGGATTTGTCCTTGATTTGGCAATGGAAGAATCAGTTGCAGAGCACTGATTTGTTGAATGTTGTGGCTAAGTTGCTTAGCTTTGCACTGCTTATAGTAACTTCTGGAAGCTGTTCCCTCATTAACTCAGACTGTTATTAATAAAGGAAACAGGGCCTGGTATTTATATGCTAGGAATTATTTCTGGGAGGTATAACTCATTGGTAATTGCACCCTGATTTTGGAAAGATCTTTCCATATAAAAATCCATACATGTCACATCACTTACATGTGTGGGCACTATTTAAAAGAGCTGTACTCTCTCTGTATCGTGCTCAGATTTACAGCCTGCTTGAGAGGGTGCAGGATGCTGGTCTTAGGTAGCATTGGCAGCCATCTCAAAATCTCCTCAAAGGATCCTGAGGTTGTTACTGCATGAATCATTCAGTGTTCTCCACACCTTCCTCATCTTCCTGCTGATTTTACTATCAGGGTTTCACTGCCATGAAGTTTCCAGTCATGTCCATTTCCATACAACCAGCCACTAAGGTGTGAAATCCTAGTGCATGACACAGAACCAAAAAATGTTTCCTATAAAATATATGTAGGAAATAAAGGCCCTTCTCTTTTCAGTTCCTGAAAGGGCTTTTGGCAAAGATACTGATGAAATGGTAGGTTATTTTTTTCTAGTAGAAAAAAGGCATGCCATTATAAATGTGCTCTCCTTTCTGGTGTACATATTTTTCCTTCTCACTTCTAAAGATTCCAGCAGGTGATAAAGATAAAGAAAGGGAGTAAAAACAATTTGACATTCACTGTTAAATAAAACCTGTATTAAATTGAAAAGTGAATTCTTAAGAATGTCAGAGTTTTTGTTCTGTCAAGTAAGACAGAAATGGCTTTGAATACTTTTCACAAGTAGCAGCTATGATTTCATACAGCATGTCTAAATTTAAAGGTTTCTTTTTATTTCAGATTTGTATATGTGGGCCTTCTGCAGGCTGGCTTCAAAATCAGATGAATTCTGATACTGGCAGGTGGAAGGTAAAAAGGAAACTGTTCCCTGATGTTTTCTATCTAAAGTCTGATAAATGGAGTAGTAGAAGGGGACCAGTCAGTCCTTCTTTGAGTCCGTGTCCAAGACGTGCACGAGCGCATGAACACGTACCGGCAGCGCTGTGGTTTTTGCCTCACAGCTACACATGGATCAGCCACAGCCGCTTGGGAGCAGGGCTGCAGAGCTGTTATGCTGATGCCACTTCAGAAAGGAAGGAGAAGGCTTGTTTTACAAGGCATTTCTGCACAGTCAGCTTCATTTAAGAAGACTCCAAAGGATGTGAAAAATAAGGTAGCTGTGGGCTGGCAGGACAGTTTTCGCCATGCCTCTCCTTCAGGCGGTGCCTGATTTCTTGAAAGCCATTTTTCAGTCCTTCACAGCTCTGAACCAACGCCTGAGTATGTGACAGGGTGGGTACATTTTGTCCTCGGCACGCAGAACTCCGGATGGAAAACCCTGCTAAGTTATGTGCTTCTCTCTTACTGCTCTTGTCAGGCTTGTGCCATTTCAGAGAATGACTGCCCCCAGCAGTAAGCTGTCCCTTATCACTTGCATTAGAAACAATTCCTTTGGTGAAATGCAGTCTGATTCCGACAATACAGATTTTGGAGCTGGTGTCTTAAGCAATTTAAGAGCCACTTTCTTAGCAGTAAGAGAAAAATTAGACTAGGGCTGCTGGAAGCACTGCTGTGCAGTAATAACAGTATTCTCTCTGGGCAGATGTGAATGAGCAGAGAAAGAAGAGAAGGCATACCAGTTTCTAAGGCTGCAAAGGCAGAAGAGCCCCAAATCCTTCATGAATGTTCCTAAGATAAATATTGTTTGGTATTTGTTGTTTGTTTGGTTTGGATTTTATTTTTATTATTTCCTAAATATAGGAAATAATAAAAAAATATTTCCTAAATATAGGAAATAAATATTTCCTAAATGTAGAAAATAAAGGGTTGATTCTCCTAAAGGAAGAAAAGAAGAGATTAAGGCTGTTTGGTTAATGAGGTTAAGCTTGATTAACAGGGGATTCAGAGTATTCCTTATGACTTTACTTTTTTCTTGTGCTTTTACGTGCCTCTACTGCCTCTAGTATTGTATCCAGAAATATTTATTTTTCTGGGTTTTTCTTTCTTTTTTTTTTTTTTAACCCTGTGCTGTATCTCAGATTTTAAAATCTCTAGTCATTGTGCTGTGGCTCTGTCTTGAATTCCATGAAATGTTTCCTGTCAAACTAGGATACCATATGCCCATGTTGGCCTAAAATTCACAATGCATCATGTACCAGAAATAGAAGCTGGTAAAGATTCTTCAGAGATTGTGTTCACTTGTTCCAAAGACCTGGTTTGTTTATGGAAGGGATGCTTGCAGTACATAAACACTATTTAAGGAGAAATGTCTCTAAAATTTAGAACAGTTGTTCTCTTCTTCTCATCTTAATGATATTTTTAAAGAAAGCTATATAACATTGTATGTTGAGTCTCATTTACAAGTAGGCATTAGGATCTTGATAGGAAAGAGCAAGCAGTGAAATATTTTTGTAAAAACTACTTTAGATACTTTACAATGTTCATTGTAAACATTCTGAAATTATTTACAGTGGAATTTGAAAGTAGGTTTCTCCATTTTTAATAGCTGTGCAGTTTGTAATCTATAAAATTTTGTCTGGTCTATTCTAATTAATACTTTAATAGCCTTGAAATTTAAAATATTTTCTGTTGCAATGCAAATGAATAGCATTTAAGGCTAAAATGGATAGAAATTATTAGAATAGAAGAGTTCTATTCTAAGCAATCTAGAGCCTCTCACTGAAGAAAGCTTCACAGAATAGTTGGGGCTGGGAGGCAGCTCTGGAGGTAAATCTAATCCAATGCCACTGCCCAGAGGAACATCAAGCCAGCACATGGTGCTAAGTTCTGTGTCCTGTCAGTTTGGAGTTCCTCCAAGGATAGACACTCCACAGCCTCCCAGGGCAGCCTGCTCTTGTGTTCAACAACCCTTTCAGTAACAAAGATTTTCCGTTATGTTCACATGAAATTTCCTGTATTTCAGTTTGTGCCTTTGCCTCTTGTCCTCTCACGGAGCACCACTGAGAAGAGCATGGCTCTGTCCTTTCCTTCCCCCCTTATCAGGTACATACTGATAAGATCCCTCTGAGCCTTCTCCTTTAGGTTGCACAGTCACAGCTCTCAGGCTCTCCTTGTATGATAGTACACTGTGTCTTTTAATCATCTTTGTGGCCCTTGACTGGACTCTCTGATACATCCAGATATTTCTTGTACGGGGAGCCCAGAACTGGACACAGTGCTCCAGCTGTGGCCTCACCAGGGCTGAGCAGAATGAAGGATACCTTGACCTGCTGGCACTGCTTTGCCCAGGGCAACCTGGGAGGCTCTAGGCAATATGAAATGGGTTAGCTTCTAAAAAATACAGAGGTGGTACTGGGGTTTTTTTCCCTCCTCTTTTCTCTATCAGGAGTTACTTCCTCAGGTAGGTGTTGGAGTTGATCACTTCTCTAGTCCCTTCTTACTTCCTAAAGCTATCAGAAAGGAAGCCATCAAGTGTTTTTGCTGAAACTGTGATCACAGGATGGAATAAGATGATTATGTTAGAACTAACCACTTAGACACAGACTCTGGCATATTGTCTTTTTATCTGGAAGTGTTTGGAATGGATTGGATTAGATGAAAATGTCCATTATAAAAAGGCCACTAATTTTCAATATTTACCACACCGTGGTGTCTGGGATACCACAGTTTCTCCCTAAGCTCACAATAGGAAATAACTATGGTAATTGTGTGGTATGGGTTGGCAAATGTTGATTTTTCTAAATGGAAATCATTCTAGCAACAGCACGTAACAAGATCTGCAATAAGACTGCAGTCCTAAGTGTATTAAAAATAAAAGGTGGACATAGTCTGCTTTGTATCCTACACTAGGAACAGCTTTCTCACAGGGACTGCATGAGACTCAAATTATAGTTATTACAGTTCCTGAACAAGTATAAGTATGTGAGCTATAGCTGCCCATGTGAAACATTTTCTCGTTACATTTTTTCTTTAAATTAAATTAATGGTCCTAAGGGGAATTTTTTTTAAGTACAAGTAACAGGTAAATTTTACCTCACTGATTTTCACCAAGGAGTAGACACCTAATTGACATTTCCTCCCTGAGTCTAGAAGACCTCTATGAAAACTTCAGATCCTAATTTTGTAACTTTGAATTAAAAGTTATTCTTACAGTTTAGTTTCCAGACTTAGGGTGCAAATTTGGAAGGATGTATGTGATCAAAAGTCAGTGGGACTGAGGCTTCTAAGACTCTTAATGGCTTTTGAAATTTTTACCCCTGAGGAGCCTTTCCCCTGCTGATTTTGGCAGCCCTCAGCCAAAATCTACAAATGAGAGTTCCTCTTCTCAGATGCTGGCTTTCTGAGCTATTTTCTGTATAAATAGAGATCACGTGGGCTTTAATAAGGTCAGGGAATGTTTTTTAAATGTCTGTGATTTTTTTTTTTTCCTCAAAACTTAATTTTGCCCATCTGATTTCTGTGGAAGTGGGAACAGATGCCAGAAGCTGAGAACTCCAGCAGCTTTGTGCTCACGCTTGCAGCAGAGCACTTGTGGGAATGGGACCCTCAATTACTATCACATGTAGAGTTCCATGCTGGCTCGTAGCTGAGATCTGCAAAAGCAGTCTGCTGCTTCTGCCATGTCGGAGCCAGGGTGTTAAAGGAAATACGGACGGAGCTCTGCTCCAGTTTTGTCTGTTCATTTAATGAGTAAGATTACTTCATGAAAGAAGGGGTACATGGAGTGCCTTCTTGAACATAAATCCTTTGGTATTGGTGACTAAATTTAAGCACCTAATACCATGCTTAGGCACCGTCATAAATGAGTCTTTATCTCAGAAAGTCAGTTAGTTTATAGGAAAGTCTGACTATTGATTTAGATTCCCCATTTGAGACAGCAAAGGTTTGGTAGTTTTGCTTTGTGCCAAGAAGTAAAAGGGTCTGAGGAATTTCCAATTTTCTCGATGTCACTTTCAGCATGCTTAGTTCTGAGGATACTACTTTTAGCCAGTTTCTGATCAGAAGAGTAGCCTAATTTTGTACATTTTAGACCATTTTACATTATGTTTCTAATTTGAAACTAAAATGGAAGAGACTCATAACAACTTAGTTTTGTTTTCTGAGAAAAGACGAGTTTGTTTGGAAGCACATGGTGTTTGGGAAGGAGCAGTGGTCGCTCTATGCAGTCACTGAGGTTTCAAGCAGCCGTTCAGCGTCAGAGCTGCTGCATGAATCTGTTGCAGCTAAGTGCAAGCAGAGAAAGGTTCTGGGGCCAGGATCACAGTTCCCAAACCAGGCTCCCTCTGTCCTGCTTAGGTACACTAATATGTCTACTTAACCATTTTTTGCAGGTAATACCGCTATTATTCTTAAATTAGACTTCTTTTTTAATCTTATTTTTGAATTCTGCACATAAATACTGTTTTAAAATTGCCTGAGTGGTCAAGCTGATTTAGAAAAGTGTGAAGTTGTTTATCCAGCAACTTGGGAATTTTTACAGCAGTACTTGAAAAGGATTGATAAAACCTGTTGCAAGACTCCATAACTCCATAATTCCGGTGAAGATGCTGAGAGATGCTGCCGGCATCTTTTTACTGTGTTAGATAAACTGTGAAAAGATAACAGGACTCAAATTTAGGCAGACTTTAATTTAAAGAGTGGTGAGCACACCTCAACAAAGATAATGCGTTACCTTGAGCTGATGTAGAGAAGGAAAGGAGAAAAATGGTGCCTACATGGAGGGGAAACAAAGACAATCAGGGCTTTCTTCTTGAGCAGCTGCAGCCAGTTCCACTAATGGAAGTGCAAGAGCAGAAACTGGCAGCACAAGGTATGCGTTCGTTTTTACAGATGGCAATGCAGACAAGTTGGTAATTGAGAAGGAAGTGGTGTACGTGAGCTGTTTGACGGGGGACAGCCCATTACAGTACTTTCCTGTGTAATTGACTCGGTGAATTATTGGAGGCAGAATTCCTATTCCTCTTGAATAGGTTTCAGTTGCTGCAAAGTGACATCATTCTTGTGCGGGAAATGCAGGTTTTCAGGTCGCTTTTTGCTGTTTGCTATTGGTCTTAATAAAACCTTAAAAATAAAACTTTGGTTTGCCTCCATGGAAATCTTTGTCACGCTGCTTACATTTAGTGGCAAAATACAGCAGAAGTGAGCCTATACCATAGTGTGCTGGCTGCTTTGAGGCACTGGAAGAGATTTAATGGCAGTCACCTTGTGCAAATTGAAGGCTAAGACCATAAAAATACATTATATCCAGTAAAAGACATTTGAAGGCAACTGCTGTATAAAAAATCATACTTTGTGTACAATAATTAAATAAATATTTAGCTCTTTGTAAACCAGACTGACATATAGCTAATCAGAAAATATTTCTCATTGTTCATTGCAAATGCCTCATATAATAAATAAGTGGTATAAATATATAAATGATAATACACATTTAAAAAATATGTGTATCTATTTAGTCTTTGTATGTGTATTTGGCCTGTCAGAAGATCACATGCATTTTTAACACACTGTGTTTACAAATTAACTGCCACTAACTGTGACAAGGAAATCTTGCCAGCAGAAAAAGTTTTATTATTTCATGTTTCTGCCACTGCAGATCTTGAGGGGGAAACTATGAAATTGCCTTCTGTAACTGTCTGGATTGACAAGGAAATATGATTTTAACTACCTGATTTTCACTGATAAATGCTCAAGTGAATGAAAAATTAGTCATTGTGAAGTGTAAAAGTCATTGTAAAGTGTACTGTGAATATTTAATCAATCCTATAGTGCATGTGGCTATTAACAGAAGATGAAAGCGATGGTAAATTCCTGCCTGTGGAGCTCAGGCTCTGGCTCAAGGTGGTGTCCAAAGCCACGTCCCTTCCTGCTCAGTGGCAAGGGTTGGGTCAGCTGTAACTTGAGGGAGGATGTAAAGGTGAGGAGGTGACAGTGGTGAAGAGTTCCAGCAAGTGATTTACTGGCTTCTTTTCATAGCTCTGTTTTTCTTAATTTAGTAATTTATTTTGACCAGTCATTGTTTTACTTCGGTACAAATCATCCTAAACTAGTATCTTACTTAACTTCCTAAACTAGTATCTTACTTACTTGCTCAACACAACACAAAAAGCTTGTAGTTTGCTGTCTGGTTTTTGGGGTGGAGTTGGGGATTTTTTTTGAGTAGTGAATGCTGCTGTCTGTAAGGTAGCTTTACAAAATACAGCTTCAAATGCTGGGACAAAAACTACTCATCTTCATTTTTGTTGCTGTTAAAAAAATAATTGCAGTTTACATGAACATTTAAATATTTACTCTCCCTAAGGGATCAGGGGTAGGATTCTGAAAGGCTGCACTAGCAGTAATGTTTAATTTACTGTCTGAGTTTTTTCTCTCTCTAAAACCCCCTTGATTCTTCTCATTAAAAGTTTATGATATAGCATATATCATAAAAAGATGCTGTCACGATACAGCATTAAAAATTCCTCTAACTTTCTATATGAATTAAGTGTGTAATTTTGACTTTACTTTTTGGCATTTTTACTTTCTTTTTACCTTGTCTTTCCTAATGTCTTTCTTATGTCTCTTTCAAATACAGCTGTTTAATGCAATTGTTCTTGAAAATGTCTTAGATAAAGAGTTTGGATTTGGCACATTAAATTGATGTAGAGGCATCTGTTAACTCATACTTAAGGTTGAAAATAACTTCTGCTTTAATACTCTGCTTTTTGTGTTTTGGTTTTTCACTTCTGGGACCAAAATTTGCCATGTCTGGTGTATTCCTAAAAGGTGTTGAGGTTATAAGGGAAGGAAGACTCAAGGAGTTTCTTTTTAATTTCAACATAGTTACAGCAAAAGCAACTAATTTTTTAAAATGTGAAACTTCACAGAAACATAGTTGTGTCTGTTTTCACAGTAGAGAGAGAAAGCAGTTTTGATTAAAAACATTCAGAAAGGTCTGAGTGCCTTTACAACCAAAAGAAATGAGGTCTGAAGGATGCCTTTCGCATCCTAATCAGAAGAAAGTAGTGCTTTCTCCAATATCCAGATGCTGTCCTGCTGCCCAGGTTTTAAACTTTAATCTAAACCTCACCAAAACTCAAGATAATCAAATACCTGCTTATATAAGGAGAACAAAGCAGGAATGACATAGCAGGTGTGGAACAAGAAACTCTTTCAAAATTACAGCAGTGCAAACACAACAAAGATAGATGCAATCATGAGTGCACTATGCTGTTTTTCTGTACTGTGTGGTAGCAGCCCAATGAGACCAGCTGCTTACAATTGTTGCTCTCCACAGCAAGTCACCTGGCTCATACTGAGCATGAGTGCAGCTTTCCTGCAGCTTTCCCTTTGGACCTCCCGTGTTGCAGGAGAGCATCCAGAGCCGGCGTTTTGCCTTTTTTCAGTGAGGCATATATATATGGTCGTATTCCCCAACTTCATCGTTGGAAGTAGGTCAGCCACATGCTTATTCCTGGGCAACACTTATGATTTCACTGCACCTCATGTTCTGGAGCCATGATTAACAGTGTGCTCTGTTTCTGGCACATTAGAGAGGCCAGAGATGGTAAAAAAATCCACTCAGTCCTCATCATATCATCGTTTCATGTTGGGAAAGTGGAAGTAATCAGCAATAAGACAAGTTTTGTTGTGTCCAAAACAAAGAGGGTGATGTAAGAAAAATCCTTGGCTGCTGCTTGTGGAGCCTATTTGAGTTTCTAAAAGCATCTTCTGGCAGAAATTTTGAAAACAGGATGTATTTGGCATTAGCAGAGTGTCAGGCACCATTGCTTAGTCTAGCTAGCTAAAAAGTCACAGTTCCTGAGCACCATTTTTGGCTGTGCTCTTGCAGGATATATTTTGCTACATGAACTTCTACTGAAAAATACCCTGAAAGTTCAGTATATTATGAAATATTTTTGTATAATGTGGAGTATAAGTAGTCTTCTGCATGGCTACAAAGTTTGGAATCGTGTGAACTGTAGAATCAATCCTTTAAATCGAAAGCAGCTTTTATGAAGAGCCTGGCAAGACACCTGAGTGAATCACTTGTTATACTCTCTGCTGGTTTATTGCTTAGCAGAAAGGACTACTAATGATTGCCTTGTTTCAGTGATGTGTGGGTAACTAGTGAAAATCATCTAAGGAGTTAAAAAAAAATTAGGCACTGGGGCTTGACGCTGTATGTACCAAGTTTCAGACTTGTTCAATTTGAAATGGTCAAGATATGAAACCATAAAAAATGTGAGTAAATACTCTGCATATCAAGGGTTGTTATGCAATTACATGCTTTCATCATGGTTCTTACCAAGGGAAAACAGTCAATAGAGAGGTCTGCAAGACATATTCAGTGAATAATTACAAATTTTCATAACTTAGATACATAAAAATAATAATCCACTTGTTACTTTGCTACTGCTACACTAAAATGTGTGCATACTTTTATTTTCCCCAGAGCAAAGCCACTCTGACTGTAGATTTGTTAGAAAGTTATCTGAAAAACTTGAAATCTCCTCTCCGCCCACCCCCCAGTTTGGCTGATCTCCAAATTATAAACAGCTGAACTGATTTAAATAAAGTTTTCAGTACCAAGAAAGAAGAAAAAGAAAAAAAGTTACATCTGGGCTGACAAAAACATACGCCAAGTTTCAGCCTAACGTGATTTGAGACAACTGTGATATTAAACGCCCAGACCTCGGAACTGGAATGGAAATAGAGACAGGCTTTTCTCTGCACTGGCCCCTTCAGATTTGAGATTGTAATGTAGTGGCTGTAAGGCCCCAGATGAATAAAGCTTGACTTAGTAGATACATATTTTAGTTATTTGGACCCTTTTGGCTCATTCTTCCAAGGATGTACATGACATTTGCATTGATAACTGCAGACAGTGCTAGTGGCATTGATCACAGACTGAAATCTTTTTATCTGTGGCTCAGACTCTCTCATGACTAGTCATGTTGACCTACATTTACTATGCTGATTTAAGAAATTAACTGTGGTAGGATCACATTAGAATGGGAGCAAAAGTTCTCTAGGATATTTCTTGAGAATGGTAGTGGTGGTGCTTAGCAGGGCACTTGAGCCCATGGCTGGGTTTTATGGGGGCTGTGGGCCATAGCTGCTGCACAGGCTTTGCTGGATTTGAGCTCAAGTGCCTATTTCTTTGCAAGACTACCCCAAAATGCAGCAATATTGAGCAATATTATTGACGAGTTGAAGTGATGAGTGTGCAAAGCCAAACAGACCCATGCAGAGGTACCATCACTAACAGAATTGCTGATGAACATTTAGCAAAAAAAAAAAAAATAATTTCTGCTGAATAATTAAATAATTTCAATGACTTATAAAACTTGATATATGAGAAGTAAAGACCTAGGTTTTTGTTGTTTTTCTTTTTAAGAAACATTATTTGTTTAAGATAATAGGTTTGCTACATTGTAGGCTTTTTAAAAAGCCCTCCAATTTTTTTATTGCAGACATGAAAATTTTTGAGGTGTATTTTGACAGGCAGGTCCACTCTGTGGTTAGTAGCATCTGAGAGTCAAGAATCTTTAGTCCAATTCTGCCATAATCCTGTTTTGTGGCAGGAAATCCATTCTAAAGCTGTGTGTCCCCACTATAAATAGCTGTTTTGTAACCAAAATGCTCAACGAAGTAGCAGCATTTAAGTTTTTCCAGAGGTGTTTCAATTGTTCATTTATTAGTATATATAAGCTATGTTGAAACACTTTAATACTGAAATAATCAGTGTTGATTATCCTGTAAGGTCCTTAAATAGTACAGAAATCAGAGAATGTAAAGTAAGATAAGGTGCAACACAGAACAGCACAAAAGAGGAATTTACAGACTCTGCATTAAATCTAGGGAAGGATGTTTAGCTGGACTACTTGAAATTTTAAACAGATAAATATTTGTAAGTAGTGAATAAGCAGACGTATAGAATTTCAATACAAACAGCTACTGCTATGTATTTTGTAGGTTTTTGTCAGCTGTAGTCATTGCATGATTTCACTGCAACTATACCCAGTTTGAATCAGATCTTTCTTTAGAAAAGAGAGAAAAAATGAGTTGCTTTTGTCAATGTTCTATAGATATATATATACTATCTCCACTGCATTTAATGAAAATTTCTGTCTAACTTTACCTTCTGTCCCCCTTCAGGTGTGTAGAAATGCAGCATACAAACTAGACTGCTCTCTCTATATTTTAATAGTCTTCCATGTTTTTGTAAAGGGTATTTCCCAAACTCAGGGAGCACAAAGAGAAATAAAACAGTGGAAAGACTGACTCAGATTAAGACTCCACTTGGTTAATACACCACACTGTAAGAAACTGTAGACCAGCATACAAGAAGTAGGAATGAAAAGGAACAGTTCTGCAGTGGTAGCTGAATCCTGGCCATATAAAGTCATTCAATGTACTTGTAGATGAGTGCACCTTTCCGGGGCTTATATGCAGAACTAGTTAGATGTTTGCTGAAGGACATCAACTACTATATCTAGTTCTCCCCTTAACTACACTGAGAAAAATGCCATATACTACTGCATCTGATTTAAGAGGCAAAATAGGGGATGGTGTACGGGCGTGAGAGAGGGATTATCTTGATGACAATCTTGATTTTATTGTATCACTTTAAAGTACCACAACCTGCTCTACAAATGAAATTGTGTTCTTGGTTTAAAAGGGCAATTGTTAGCCTGACTTTGTGCTCACTAAAAACATTTCCCCAATCTTGTTAAATTATTGCACTCATTTCAGATTTTTATGGCTGTGCAGCTTACCAGCCCTCGTTTCTTTACGTTTCATTCATTTTCCTTGTATTGATGATTAATGGAGGATGTCGAACGTTAGAGTGAGCAGGCATCAGCAAATGCAAGATCATAATTAGTTTAGCTGACGAGGGCCTCTGATAGCACTTGCATCTGGATGGAAAAATTACCCTATAGGGAACTGGCTGCTCACCAGGTCTTTTTAGTGATACATTGTGAAACACCCGATGAATCAAATGCCCTTTCAATGCCAAGAAAGTGTTCCAGTCTTGAAGCCAAAATTATGTCTGCAGAAAGCTTTCCATTTGAAATGTATCAGAGTACAATTATAACCATTGTATTTCTTTGGCATGAGCACCAGTCTTCTTCAGTATGAACTAAAGTTAAATAAATTACTTAAATTTTATGAAACCCTGAAATTTTTACTTATAGTGTTAGTAATTTTTAATTTATAATAAAATTAGTTTTCACCCAGACTGTTTTCCCTGTACTCACTCATTCGTATCTTAGTTGGTGAAGGTTTCTTACTGATCATTTTTTCCCTTTGCAAAAAGGGAACAGAGTTAAAATTCGTATTTTCTTTTCAGCAAAAGAATTCCATTTCCTGCTTATTAGTATTTGGGGCCACAAACACAGCCTGACTTTTGTTTAAATGAGAAGTTTAATGGAATCATTACTCCATAGAAAAAATTTAATGAGCAATACTCATAAACATGCCTACTTTTAAATATTCCTGGATCATTATGAAAGCTGATGAATGCACAGCTCAGTCTGGTTAAAATCAGTTTGTATTTAGGGAAGCTTTACTGTGCCCTTCTTCGCCTGACTAAAATAAAATAAATAAATAAATCTATCTGTTGATGAGACAGTGTTTTCTGGGACTTCGTTTGAAGTTCAGAAGAGGTCTCATTCAAGAATATTGTACTTTTATTTGTTCATATGGGCTGCAGGAATATATGGTAGCTGGTACTGATTTCAGAAATAAGTGGAAAGTACAGTATCATGTATTCAAATATAATCTGTTAAAGGAATTAGTATGAGACAGGTACAAACTGTAATTAATTGTCAGGTGGTGTTTCAGAATTTTTGTTACCAATCACACTTTTAAATAAAGCTGGCTAAAAAGAAATAACCTGTTGTGAAACCAGGAGAGTTTGCAGAATGTTCTGTCAGCTTCCAAGGGGTTTTTTTTTTTTTTTCAGAATTTGCTGTTTAGAAACCATCATTAAATGCACAAAACCTGAAGTTCAAAAAGTTAAAGTTGTTATTCTGAAAAGGCTTTGGTGTTTCACACACCTCATCCATCACTCTGGGGTTAATTATAATGAAAATCAGTGGTGCCTATTAAGCACAATTGAACCTGACCTCATTATGGGCAGTGTGGTTTTATACTGTCATTGTTGCCAGTCTAGAGACAAAACTCCTGTGTTGATTTGTCCTAACTCCACAGCTCATGTGACTCACCTCTGACCTGTTTTTTTTCCCTTTTTCTTCCCTGTTTCAGAGACGTAGAGGCTCGGGTGTTTTCTGTGCCAATTGCCTGACCACAAAGACCTCTCTCTGGCGGAAGAATGCAAATGGTGGATATGTATGCAACGCGTGTGGCCTCTACCAGAAGCTCCACTCGGTAGGAAGGACTTACTGGTTTGTTCAGTAGGAAAAAGAGCTGCACAGCTAAGCTGGGCAGCTGTGGTCTTGCCTGGTTGTGTGATTAGTACCACTCCCTGGCCTGCAGTTAATTTCCTAACAGGGTTTTGCAGAATGGTCACTTTGGGATCAGTTGTAATTCATTATGAAACAGCCTGGGATGCTGTGAGTAGATGTGTTTGAGATCACCAGTGATGCATTTAATTATTTTGATACAAAATAAGGAGAAAATTATTTCTTTTCTGGGAATTGCTTTTCAAGGCATATGATATATTGTGATGAAAGCTCTCTAAATTCTGCAGTCCTAGAAAAACCAAACTTATTGAAATTAGACATCACATCTATATTAAAATATCTCTTGAAACAGTTTTTGTATACTTTGACATCTCTTACCTCCTTTATTCTAGATAGTAAATTTCCCAGAGATATGGGGAGGTGGGATTTTGTGTTCTTTTTTCTACTACAGTTCTTAAAGTCTGCTGGAAGATAAATATCTCGGCAAGGAAGTTATTCATTTGAAGGCACTCATCACTTGGTGAGGGGAAGATTCACCATCCCTCAGGATCAGTCAGGGAATAAATAATAATCATGGTCTATCTATATTGCTTTTCATCTTATTGACACTTGACTTGATCCTGAAAGATGTTGAATACTCTGGTCCAGGTCCAGGAAAGCCATGCTGAAGTGTTTCCTTGGATCAGTGCCAAAATGCCTGGAATCTTTTAGGTTAAGACCCACTGGTTAAATATTATCCTTGCTGTCTTTAATAGGCACACATAGGTGAGTCAGGTGACTAATTAATTAATTTTTACAGCATTCCTATGAAATTAAAAAGTGTTACTATTATTCAGAAATGGAAACTGAGGTAGTCTTTGGGAGTTTGCCAGGGCAATGTATCAGATCAGGCTTAGAGCCTAACTCAGAAATAAACTCAGTGGTGACTGAGTGTACATTTTTTAAAATGTTTTGCAGAAATTAAATTTGAAAGGCACACTTCTCAATGGTCTTGTCTACTACCCATACAATAATCCTGTTTACACAACATCCTGCCAAACCAGCCCACTAACTAGAACAACGTAAAAATTACAATTTTCAAAAGCAGCATGACCATCACCAGTCTGAAGGGTTGGCTCTGTTTGCCATCTGTGTCATTCTGGGGTCACTCATTGTTTTTAACGCCCAGAATAGCCCAGTCAGGCCAGTAATATCTAAGAAGATGAACTAATGCATGGTCTTGACCAGCATCTTGGCTGGGTCTTGCTCCAGGTATCATCTTCCTGGACACCTCTCAAAGTTGTAGATAGAATATCTAATTTAAAGAAATTGATCAGTGGTGAACATCCACAAATATTTAAGGACAGTTGGGCTTTTTTATTTGTCATTTGAGTCTGGTTATTTGTTGAAATTCCATTTGCAGGCTCTATTTTCCCTTTTTTAAGTATACTTTTCTCAGCTGTAGTGTTGGATCCTACCATGATTTTCAACATTTCTTTTTAAATAGATAAAAGCTACAAGAATCAGTTTCGAATTCAAGCACAACTTGGATCATCCTCATGAATCAGTAGGAATGAACTAGTGCACTTCCAGTATCATTTATTGGAAACACAGTGTCAAAGTTTGTTTTATGCATCTCAAAAGCAAGAAGCTGACACTATCTCTAAGTTCCACTGTTTAAGCATGGCAATAAGCTGCCATTCAGTGGACATTTGACATTAATATCTTCAGTTGAACTTTGACCTAACAAATGAAAAGAATTTAATTAAGCCTTACTCTGCTGTGGTATGATAGCAACTCCTTTATAAGTAGGAGTCTGAAATAATCCAACAAATCTCTCCTTTGAGACAACTTTTGAGACAGTCCCATGGAAAGGGATGCTCTTTAGATAGAAAGATGAAAGTTTCTTTTATCTGTCTGCCTGTCTGTTCAGGAAAAATTGCAGTATGTGTCATGTATTGGACATATGGTTTTGAATTAAGGGGTCCAGGATGATGCAGTTATTAGGGAAATTTCCAAAACTGTAAAAAATCAAGTGAATAGAATTTACTTCTGTAAGACCCCTGTTCATCTAAATTGTACTACACTGGTGAGTAAAACTCACCTGTATTAATTTGCACATTTCTTAGTTCCTTTTTGATTGGATAATTACTATCTAGGACTACCATCCTCATTAATGCAAGCCTAAGGTCCTTTTTTCACTTTCATTTAATGAGAAGAAAAATCTATCAGATACTACTAGGTGATAGTGACTGACAGATGTTAACATGGTAGTGATTTCTGCTGCAAGTTGCATTTCTATTTCTATTATACCCTTGAATAACTTTTCAGTGTGTTTTCAAAGATGTTTCATCTATCTAAGAGGTAATTGACATTAAACTTGCCACATTTTTCACATTTCTCTCCTTTAACGCAATCAAATATGTTTTAAAAGTGTAATTATAATCCAAGAGTCTATTATTAAAATAGTTTTAGTGAAAAAATGTGTCTTACTGCAAACATATACAGAATAGTCACATTTGCTGTCTCCCCAGAGACATGAAATTGACCATTATTATTGTGGTGCTGTCCTTCATTTTTAAACAGCTCGAATTTGGTCATGGAACACTACATTTTGTTCCATGGTGATTCCTTGACAACAACCTTAGACTAATTTAGTAAAGAATTGCAGCATATTCTAGGATTAGTCTAGAGGAGGCTCCACTTTCACATGGAATTTGAGAAATCTAATCACAATAATTTATTGAAGCATTTGTTGCATTTTTTTCATTTTTTTCAGTTACTCATATTATTGGAGTGGGGAGATTGCCAGATGATACAGAGATGGCAGAAATATTTGTGATCATCTTCAATATATTATGTCTGAAATATAATTAAGGATCTGACATAGACCATTTTAAAAGTAAAGTTCTTGTAATGTTTCCACTATATTCTAAATTTAATGCCCCACTGAAAATCAAGAAGTGACGTTAAAATTTTCTTTTTGCCTTGGTTGTAACCAAATACAAGATATTTTTATCTGTACCTTACTACTACAAATAAGGAAAATTAGTAGATTTACACCACTAAAGAGTACATTTTAATCATCTAAGGGGTGGTTTAATCAGATGAGCACAGTCATTGGCAAGCTGAAGAATTTTAAAGTTGAACCTACAATAACTTTGAATAGCTGGAGCTTCAAGTAAGTGTGTGAGGGTCCCTAATCTCAGGTAGGAAGATGTTTCTTTCAACATAATCAGGCTTCCTACCTGTAGCATGAAGAGTAAGGCTAAAAGTATTTCCAAAATATTGGAGAGTTGTCTGGAAGCCATATAAAAATGGCCTGTAGTGTTTAGCATTTAATAAGAGCAACAACATTGGAAGATCTCACACAGTATCTGAGTTACAATTGTCATAAAAACGCAAGGAAATTATACAGACCTTATAATAAGAAGTACATGTCTATGCATATTAATTTGCTATTGATTGGTCAAACTATAATCTTTATCCGAATAGAATTTACATAAAAATTATTGTAAGTTTTTTAAGACGATTTTGTCTCAACTTTGATCTGTGTGAGGAGGCTGGTTCAGGTGCTGTTTTTCTGCCAAGTTTAAATTTCTCTTAATAAAAATCTAAATCAAAGTGTGTATATACTTCTGATTCAGTATTTTAACAGAAAGTAAAATCTTAAAAAATAGCTGCACTGTCTAAAATGTAGTCAACCATTAGGAGTATGCCAACTGCAGGAAAATAAATAAGTGAAAGGAGAGGAATATGGCATCTGAAGAGAAAGACTAAATCTCTGCAAATAATAGAATGGGTGTTCTTCCAGCTCTGGATGTTTTCATATTAGCTTGAAGTTGTGAATATATTAAAAATTTAGTTACATTCAAGGTACAGATTACTTTGGATATTGACTGTAAGCCAAAATTAAATCTGCTTTTAAAAACAATGTTAAAATTTCCAAATAAACATATGAGTAGAATACTGGGGCAGGGTGGCACTTTTATGGCTTCCAACCAAAATGGGATTATGTGCCTTTTGGAAGAAAAATGTCAGCTCCCAACACACCAAACTGAACAACTTTTAGGTAGTTTTTGTTGCTTTACCATCTGCCCAGTAGAGAAACATACTGATGGTGCAGCACCATTTTTCACTCAGATACTAATGCTTTTCTCTTGGGGAGCCTTTAAAGGAAACCTAACTGCTGTCCTTCCTTGTACCTTTTTTTTTTTCCACACAAAGATATTTTCACTTCTTCTCTAAAAAGGCCACTTAACTGTTGTGGGGTAGTAGCAAATGGAAACAGAAGTCCCCACTTGGTTCTTCCCTCTGCCTCTTTGTGATGTTTTTTTCTTTACAGATCCCTTTTGCGCCATGCCTTCTCTCCCTCGTGACTTAGTAGCACATCAGTAACACTTAGAAAGCAATGCAGCTGGGGTGAAGGAGGGGGAGTTGATACCAAAGAAGAGGTAGACCTCTTGGTGCACAGTTTCCCTGGGCTTTCTTCTCCATCTTTCTTAGCCCCTTTCTGGCCACCATCTTCCCACTCAGCACACAGTGGACCTGCAGCCCTTTTGCTGTGTGACAGCAGTGGTGGTCAGCAAGCCCTGTGAGTGCTTGTGTTTTCTGTCCCTGTCAGAGCAGGGTGAGTATGAAGGTAAGTTCTTGTCACAGTGAGAGCTGTGCAAACCCCTGCCCGAGAGCAGCTCTGGTGACACGGTGCACAGAGCAGCACCAGTGCACAGGGCCTTGCATCTCCTGCCTCACCCCCAGCTCTCAGCACCCACTTTCAACATGTCTCCCCCAGAATTTTTTAGGAGTAAGAGGTAATAAATGGTTTGACAGCTTGGATACTTCATGCCTTTTTAAGTAAATAGGTAGAGGATGTCTAAGGCAGTTGACTCAGGTTGATAAAATAAGCCATTTTATAGTTTACTTTCAGCATGAGGGGCAATGAACCAGCATTTGAATTGAAATTTGGTCATTCCCGTAACACTGTTGTAATACAGCTCTTCACAAAAGAAAAGATAAATTTGCATGAGCGTGGTCTCACAGATTTGTTTAATGTGTCTTTCTTTTTTCCTTTTGTTCATTCTCTATGTGTTCCATGCAGACTCCCAGGCCTTTAAACATCATTAAACAGAACAATGGTGAACAGATCATTAGGAGACGAACAAGAAAGCGCCTTAACCCGGAGGCACTTCAGGCTGAGCAGCTAAACAAACAGCAGAGGGGTAGCAGTGAGGAGCAAGTCAATGGAAGCCCCTTAGAGAGGAGGTCAGAGGATCATTTACCTGAAGGTCATCAGAGGGAAATTCAGCTTCCCAGCCTCAGTAAATATGAGGCCCCAGGTTCATTGACTAAAAGCCATTCTGCTCAGCAGCCAATATTGGTCAGCCAAACTCTGGATATTCACAAAAGGATGCAACCTTTGCACATTCAGATAAAAAGTCCTCAGGAAAGTACTGGAGACCCAGGAAACAGTTCATCGATATCAGAAGGGAAAGGAAGCTCAGAGAGAGGCAGCCCAATCGAAAAATACATGAGACCTGTGAAACATCCAAACTATTCTCCACCTGGAAGCCCTATTGAAAAATACCAGTACCCACTCTTTGGACTTCCATTTGTACACAATGACTTTCAGAGTGAAGCTGACTGGCTGAGATTCTGGAGTAAATATAAGCTGTCTGTTCCTGGGAATCCACACTACTTGAGTCATGTGCCTGGCCTACCAAATCCTTGCCAAAACTATGTGCCTTATCCCACCTTTAATCTGCCTCCTCATTTTTCAGCTGTCGGATCAGACAATGACATTCCTCTAGATTTGGCGATAAAGCATTCCAGACCTGGGCCAACTGCAAATGGTGCCTCCAAGGAAAAGAGTAAGGCACCTCCAAATGTAAAAAATGAAGGTCCCTTGAATGTAGTAAAAACAGAGAAAGTGGATAGAAGTACCCAAGATGAACTTTCTACCAAGTGTGTGCACTGTGGCATTGTCTTTCTGGATGAAGTGATGTATGCATTGCATATGAGTTGCCATGGTGACAGTGGACCTTTCCAGTGCAGCATATGCCAGCATCTTTGCACGGACAAGTATGACTTCACAACTCACATCCAGAGGGGCCTACACAGGAACAATGCACAAGCTGAAAAGAATGGAAAACCTAAAGAGTAAACCTTAGCACTTAGCACAATTAAACAGAAATAGGTTTCCTTGATGGGAATTCAATAGCTTGTAATGTCTTGTGAAGACCTATAAAGCACTTCATATAGAGAGCATGCCTTATCCAATATTAAATCCCTTGTTATTTTCTTTTTTTTTCTTTTTTATTCTTTATTTTTTCCTTTTTTTTTCTTTTTTTTTTTCTTTTTTTTTTCTTTTTTAAATGAGTGGGTTACCAAGAAAAAAGAACAGTTGGATGGTGGCCAGAAGGGAAGGAAGATAATTCAGTGGGACATGGCCCACCAAAGCTAGCCAGAATGCAGTGAATCATGCCGAATAACCTTGAGAAAATTTTACTGGACAATTAATACCTTTGCTGTTGTGCAAGAGACATAACTGGCAAGTGTGCAAAGATGTGTATATGTATATACTGCTGCAGGGGTGTAGTGAACATATGCACATTGTATATAAGAACTAGACATGTTAAGTATACAGAGTTAAAAGGTCATTTTCTTTTCTTTAATTTGGGCAAATTTCTGCCCTACAACATGCCTTAGGATCACATTGTCCTCAAAGCTTTGGCAGCAATGTCATATATATGTTTCTCAGACTCAGCTGATTTTTAGCTACCATTTTATCACTACATTCTTTCTGGCACACTTTAGTCTAGGAAAACCATTTTGTGTAAGTGAATTCTATAATACAGAAGCCACATTCCAGGTTTAATTTGCATAGAATAAGGTAACCTGCTGTATTTTATTTTAATATATTTTTAATATATTACATTTCTAAACCTTAAAGTCTAAGGTTACTTCTCCACAGGCTTAACATTGCTATACATACCAGTCAATCCCTTCAGTAGACTTATACCAGCTTTTGCTAAGTAGCATTAAATGTCTTCATAGTACTTTTTAATACTTAAAGCTTTTTAAAAACTATCCATGAAGGGAAAGCTCCTCAGCATAACTGCTCAGGGAAATAGGGCTAAATAACTAAATATTAAATAATTGGTTAAAGGTGCTGTTAGACGAGCCTCCATGCTTGCTACAAGGGTGTACAAGAACTGACTTTAATCATTTTCATTATAGTGTCCCAACCAGTAGTTTATTATTTTGCCACAGGGATGTAGAAGATATTACAAGCTACTGGATGCACTGTCAGATTAACTTATTTCATTAAAGAAGTTGGGAGAACAAATAGAAAAAAACCTTATTTTTCTAGTAAATATTAATGTATTACATTTCAAATAATGGTGCCTGACATATTGAATAATTATTTTCTACAGTGTACGTATGCAACAAAGATATTCCATCATGCATTAGAGTCAGTTCTGGCTCTGCCTCGCTGTTTACATTTGCAAATGTAGCAAACAAGGTAATGAAGCAACTATTTCTATTGCAGTAGGTATCTTTTTTTCTGTGTGTGTGCATTAAAGTTGTAAACGATAACATGAAATGAATGAAATTTGTTGATATTAATGGTATGAAAAACAAGAAGGAAATGAAAATATTTTTATGCCTACTTAGGAAAAAAGGGTAGCACTATTCATTCCAAGTACTTTTGTATTCTTAAGCTCTTAACTCACATTGTTATGCTTAAAATGATAAACATATATCCTCTTTTTATTGCTTTGTCTGTGTTTCAGAAGAAACATTTCAGAAATTATTTTGATAAGTGCTGTTTGACGATGCAGCACTGATATTTTATTGCATTCTGTAGTAGCATTGCACTCCATTTTTACAATATTACGCAGTTGCTTTTTTGTTTTGTTTGGGTTTGTTTCTTTTTCGCAGTGCAGGGTCTTAGTTCCTTATGGTTGGATGGCAGGTGTAGCTCAACTGGTTCATGAATGTTGCAGCGAATGAAGTTTAAAATGTCTTTCTGATATTATGTTGTCTTTTATTTCTCCATTCATGCATTTTATTTTTTAAAATGTTCTATAAAAATATCTCTGGACTAAGTCCTCTCTTGAGATTATATGTAAAGGGTCCTATTCTGATCTCACTTACATGCCGCCTTTCTCAGATTTTCATGTAATTGAACTAAAGCATCATAAAAAAAAAAAAAAGTTCTTGTATTTAACTTACCTGAGTCTCACCACTCTCCCTTCTAGTATTTGGTGCACTTACTAAGATACTTAACCAGATAAACAGGGAGGTGGAAAATAAAAGGAGAGGTGATAGGAAATGTCTTATAGGGGTTGGCAAAAGGAAAACCAGGAGGGAACTGGCCTAAACATTCAGCACTTTGATAGACTTTTGAGAAATAATGTGCCTAAAGCAGCTGGCAGCAAACATCACCAAGCATGAGAGGCACTTACACAGTTGATCACTAAAGGTCTCACTGACCTTGGCAGTATTTAGATGTTGTATTTTCACGGAGGTGAAACATTATTGCACAGTTTCTCTGATTTGTTAGGCACAGACAGGCTATTGTTCAGCATTAGGCTGCATTCCTTCCTGCTCCACCCATTGCTTCTTTACTGGTGAGCAGCATATGGAACATCCCACTCAATCTGCTGTGGTTGAGTTCTGTAACCCTTCAGTAGTGTTCTAGGTTAGCAAAGGATGTTGGGCCACATTCTTCTTCTTCTATTTTTTAGATGAATCTCCAGCTTGATACCAGTGACAAAGTCTGGTTATGTTTTTACTATTGTTCTCCAATAATAAGTTCTGACTTGGTTTTTGTGGATTTATTTTTGTTGGGTATTTTCTGTTTCTTTTTTTTTTTTCTGTGGGGACTGAAATAGATTGCCCTCGTTTTGTTATGTCAGGGTCCAGTGTGTGTCCTTTTCAGCTTTTCCAAGGAAGATGTTATACTCAGTAAGCAGTGATTTTTATCGCCTTCAAAGGTAGCTGCCTGCCGATTCTCAGTAGTTACTGGTTTGACTTCACTTCAGACCTACCAGTTCCTCTGGCTTCTTCATTGATAGAAGCTGCATCTTCATGGCAAAATATTCTAGAGGGACATGTGCATTGTAAGACTTGAGCACTACCCTGAACTTTAGAACACTTCTTGCTAAACTCAGAAGCAGAGGCAAATTAACAGGAAATACACATATCAGGGTTTGGGGATGAGGAGAAATGAAATCTTATGAGTGCAAAGAACAAGACAGAGCTTTGAATGTTACTATTGCACACCTAGACGATGCAAATAAAATTTGATAAAAAGTTCATTGTTCTTGCCATGACATGTTGAGATGTTGTACGATTTCTGCTTTTTAAGAAATGGGATTTTGCTGTAGCCTGTTCTTTTTGATTGGGATAGGGGGAGCACAGTTTTGTTTCTTAACAAAAGAGAGGTGACTCCATCCATCTTCCAGACCCCCTCACAATGGGTACTAATAAAAAGAAAAAAAATCCTGACACAGGAAAAGAATAATCTTATTTAATAACTTTCAGATGGAAACCAATGTTAGCACACACAAGTAATTACTGCACCCGCTGTGTTTCAATCAACTTACAGCACTAAAAATTGAACTTTCAAACAATCAGTCTTTGTTCTCAATTTGTCAGTGGCTTCAAGGTGGTGAACTTCTCTTACTAAAGGAATAGTAGTGTAAGATCTTAAAGCATATCTCAAATTGGACAACCAAATAAGTAGATGTTTCAAAACTAGGGTATTTGTGGTGCCTGTCACTAATCAGATTGTGGAACAGGCACAGTGTTTCCAGTAACTCTCTGTGTAGATGGAGCTGTCCTGTGACATCATCTGCAAACCAGATTGTCCTAAGCTGTCACTTCATGGCTGCTGCCCCCTCAGTGCTGCAGGAGATGATGTTCCAGAGCACAGTTTGTGTTCAGGTGCCAAATTTAGACTGCTTTCCAAAAGAAGCGCTGCACCTAATTGCCACCGTGCTGATGAAACTCCTCCCTTAATTTTTAATGGACTATGCAGAAAGGGGGAAGGACACTGGATGCAGATATCTTGGTTTTAAAAAGGCACCGTTGTCTATTGTGACAGTTTTAAAGAGAGCAAAAATTGAGACATCTCCAAAGGTTGGGACACACTGTGAGCAATAGATTATTTTTGCAGTTAGAGGGGCAGCAGGACAAGTGACTGATGCTAATTGTATCCAGTGCTGAAACACAGTGATTGCGCAATGGGAAAAACTGATTTGGCAACTGTGGATTAGTACTCAGTTCAGGGACAGACTCTCAAGTCCACCCTTGGACTGGACACTGTTGTTTTGTAGTCATAACTACTTGCTTTATGTGCTAAGGATGTTGTCTACCATCTGCTTTTTGCCCAGTATGTCTAAATATATTCTCATTTTTGCTCCTGTATTGATTTTTCTTGGCTGACTTAACATGCTAATTCCTAATACTGGTCAGGAAAAGCCAAGGAGATTAGAAGGTCACTTCTGTGCAGCCAGAAGGGTAGATATATTTCCTTCTGCTTCTGTGGAGACAGTTATGCTTGGCAAGGAGCAGTGAGCAATTTGTCAGCATATCCCAAATGTGATAGATAAGTAAGAAATCCCTTCTAAACTTTTCTCTAAAGTTAAGATGGGCCAAGTGAAATGATTTATTTAATTTTCTCACCTCAGAATAGGATTCCTCACTACCCTCTTCCTCACAGTTTTTATTTCATTTAGCCAACTCTGGAAAGCTGGCAGTTGGGGAGATGCTACTTGTATAGTAATCACACACACCCCAATTTACTTTAAGAGGATAAAAGACAGTAATTAAATGGTTGGCAGCCAGATAAATACCTGTTTCATTTGATTCTTTGTTACACCTAGTAAAATTCCTTTACTAGGAAAGCAAAATTACACTTAGTAAGGTAAAAACATTGTGACAGCTACCACAGTTTTCCATTCCTATCATTTTGGCCTCTGAGCTCTGTGTAGGAGAACAGGAGAAAAGGAAACATCTCAAAATGCCATTGTAAATTTAGCTTATAGAAAATTCACCAGCAGGAAAAGAAAAAAAAAAAAAGAAAAAAAAATTGCTTCATAAAGAATGACTTCATGTTTGCTAAAAACCATCATTAAACTTGTAGCCCTGATTTGACTCTAGAATGCTGGCTCTTAATGTTTTGTCCTTACAACACATGGATGTGTTTTTTGTTCTGTTTTGTTTCAGGTTTTTTTGTTTTGTTTTGTTTTTTGGTTTTCATAGTGCATGTTCATTTCTACTCACAAACATGTTCTTGGTGTATTTCTTATGCAAACAATCTTCAGGCAGCAAAGATGTCTGTTACATCTAAACTTGAATAATAAAGTTTTACCACCAGTTATAAATCAGATTTGTGTTGTTGTTTCTGGGGAGAATGTAATGTCATGGTGTCACTACACCACAGTGGGGTTGGGGAGGAGAACAGTCTGGCCTGGAGCTGCTCTGGGAGCAAGATGGGGCCTGACAGCACCTCTGAGTAATGGCTGGTGGTTATGGCTGAAAGGCAATGGCAGCGTTGCTCAGATCGGAAAGGCATGAAAGGGGAAGAGCTCCTTCAAAAACACATTAGCCCTGTTACAGTCCTTCTGTACTTAGGGCTCTAGATGTGATCCAAATCTCATTCAAATTCATTACAGGATTTGAGTAAAAGTCTCTTATAATGGAGTTTGAACATTTTTCAGTACTCCATCATCCTTGCATGACATTACTTACTGGTTTTATTCTCCTGCCCCAAGGAAGAGAAAATACTGCAACAATTGGGAGAAATTATGAAAGAAAGGTTGATACTGAAATGTGATCAGGTACCCAGGGTCACCAGGTCTACTCCTCATAGGAAATTCATGATGGTCATGAAATAATTCCTGATACTCAGGACTGTGGTTTCACATCATGCCCACAGCTCTTCAGGAAATCCTGGTGGCTCTCATCACAGTTACTGACACACTGGTGACTCAAGAACAGAGAATACCACCTACAACGTTGCTGCCACCACTTCCTTCAGCAACCTTGGAGGTTTCCTCAGAGGTCTCAACCAAAGCACTGACCAAATCAACTCAGCCTGGCATTTCTGTTTGGATGAGCTAACAGATCTGGGTGGTATGGCTCCAGCCATCATTTCCCTTTTGCTGTAATTTCCTTTCTCCATAGGAATCTTTTGTCATCTCCATGGTTGAGACCTTGTTCACTCTCATACAGAATATTGTTTTATAGTAATACAAAATGGTAAAATCTGTTTATGATGGTAAAGTAGAAATGTTCAAGGGCTTAAATGTAAAAGCACCATGCCAAGAATAACTTCTGTGACTCATTCTTCCAGTGAATTCGGATGTAAAACCCTTTGCATTTTCAGTCTCTTTTTAATTTCCTGACATTAATAAAAATAATAACTGTAGCAAAGAAAAAAAAAAGGCTTTAATATGTGAGCAGAACCAGTTTTGGAGACATCAACTATGCACTTTGAAAAAGATGCTACATACAAAAGCTGATCATTACTCATTGTCAGACTATATATATATGTATATATATATATATATATTCTTACACTGGTACAGAGTGTCTGTAGCAATGTAAGAATTATATAAAATTCTATGTACATATACACAGAGAGAAAGTTCATATATATCCAGAGAGTTAAAATTTAAAAATTACATATTCTAAGAACATATTTTGAGAATAATAAGATTTAATCCAAATGTCTGTTATATGTCTGTTGGTTATATATAACCAAAAAACTATCCCTGACCAATGCAGTGTGTCTTTAATCAAAGTATGTCTTTAATTCAAAAGTGTTTAATAGTGCACTTCTATCTCCAGATACTTAAGTGAGCTCATAATTGTAGGAGCTGATGACCTCAAATGTTCCTTTGTGGTTCCACACACTATTTGTATAGTCTACTTACATTGTTATTGCCTTTCTCTTACAACAGCAGCTACTCATATAAGCAGCTCATCTAAGTGCACACCAACATAGTTATCAGGTCTTAATATGCTATTATAAGGTTTAAATTTGTGCCAAGAATCTAGGGACTTTTTGTTCTAGCAGGAGTGTCCTTGATTATTTCCTTTTAACTACTGTCATCTCTTGACGTAGGTCAAAACTCTGTTGTCCCAAGTTCAGCCAGCCTGAGAATAGAAAAGATAATGCATCTGCTAGAAGCAGGTTCTGACCCTTATCCAATGAGATTTATAAATGTATGAAGCTTAAATTGAAAAAAAAAAAAAGTAAATATCAGAATAGGTGTTAATGCAGTAGAAAATGGACAGAATGAATAAGCAGGGTGCTCCATTCCATATGGAGGGAAAGTGGGGTTCTTTCAAGAGTATTCTGTTATTAGAAATGGCCTAGTTTTCTTACAACCTTATTTATTATAAATCACAAACAAACTTGTCTTTATAAGATTGTTGACAGTGGGGATATAAAATCAAGGAACAGAATCTCAGTGAAACTGTTCGCTGGAAGTTTTACTGTGACGGGCAATTAGGCTGGACAGCTGGGACACCTGAAACCTGATGGAGGCAGAGTTTGTACTGACACCAGCTTGCTTTGATTTCCATGAAGAGTCTGACTAATCCTTGTGTGCAGAACAAGAGTGTCAGTGAGTCCTTTCTGTAAATGAAAGTGTCTCCCACGCATCCAAAGGAATAGAAGTGTCTTTCACACATTGTGGTTGCCATGTCACTGGAACTGTCTGGTTCAGCTCCAAATGCTGCTGTGGAATTGACAGAGCTTCATGGTGAGATTGATGCAGTGACAGTTGTGTCACCCACCTCCAAACAGCTCCATCAGTGCTGATACAATGTCAGAGGAGTTGGCCAGAGAAGAAATACAACCATTTAAAAGAATCGGAAAGAAATACATTTAAGAAAACCAATGAGATTTACACAGTGTTATAACCAAAAAACCTTTGGTTACAACACTGTGTAAAGAAGATGACTTAAATCTGCCACAGATGTGCTTTTTTTTAGCTTTTTTTTTTTGCCTTTTTTTTTTTCCTTGGCAAAGGCAATGCAGCTGCTGTGGCCTTATTTCTGAATGAAATAATTTCTTTTATGACCTGTAACATAAAAAGCAAAGCCATTACATAAAGCTAAGCTAGCTCTCTTCTCACTGTAGCAATCTTTACAGAAAATAATAAAAGTGTGTAGAACTGGATCAGGAAGGTTTTCTAAATGAAGATTTTAAGGAATGGAACCGGAAACATACTTTGCATTTACCTTTTAAAAGAAAATATCTTGGAAAGTAAAATGAGAATATTTTCTTGCCCTTTTAACCAAATATATGTATTTTCCTCCCTTCTGGAATCTGATAAAAAAAAGAAAAACATTTCAGGCTATGAAAGTAAGAGATGTGAAAGCCTTTCAGAAAGGTAAGGTGATTTTTCAAAGTTAATGTTCCCTGAGAGTGGCATTCACATTGCAATACTTTGGACACTCAACTGTAAATGCAAAACATGATCCTCATTTTCTTGAGAGAGTCAGTTGAATGTTTAGAGCAGGAGCTTATTAGGTGTTCATCCACTGGAGGGGTCCATACTGGATGATATCCAGAAATCCCTTTTAACCTAGATAATTTTGTGATTATAAATGCTCACAAATCCAGTTAATTTATGTTTCTCCCTTATGAGTGTAGTATATACAGCAGGGAGCAATTGGAGACAAAGGCCAAAACAACCTGAAATGCATCTGTAGATGGAAATGGTGCAGCATATCAAGAGCTCTCTAATACACAGGCCTCTGAGACCAGAGCTGTATGCAGGTACACAATACCCCATTAAACACGTGGCTCTCAACTGGAGCACAAAGGTTCTTCCATCTATTTCTATTTCCATAATAACTCACTGCAATATATCCCTAGTAATTATACATTAACCTCTATCATTAAGCATAGCATGCTAGGCTGCTGATGCACTGACATTGCTATCACACTTGTTATCACACCTCTGGCAAACTTCTCTATAAACCAAGGCAGGCACATGCACAGGGCTTGGATAATGACTCCAGGAGTCTGAGTGGCTCCAGCGGTCCCTACTGTGCATTGTGTAGGGCCAACACATCCCCCCCAACCAGGTCCTGTGCACAGCTGGGGAATTATCACAGAGGAGGCAATTCCCAGGTCTCAGGGGAAGAGGCAGGAATGGGTTGTGCCATTCCCTTAAAGACAAAGCAGCAAACACCAAGAGCCATGGCATAGATCCTGAGGCACCTGCCACACTGCTTCAGTGTGTGGGCTCATTCTGTGGGAGCAGCAGGCTTTCCAAGCAGAACTATCCCAGTCTCCTAACACCAGAATATGGCCTTGACCACTTTTGATTTGCTGGTATTGTCATTGCCTCCACTGACTCGTTCCCCTTGTCTGATAAGGGTGGCTGGAACAGCTTTACCTGATATTTCAGTACCTGCAATCTGCTGTATTTGTCTAAATAAGCTGTAAAGACAGAAGCAGTTTTATATCCATCTAGCATATAGACATAGACTCTAGGAAGAAGGAAATGTTTCCTGCTACTGGGTGGGTGGTGATCCTATTGTTTAGCTTGTTTGTAGTCAGAGCTATACAATATGTACATAGCAGATGTCTGCACTTGATCAAATAGATCACAGTCCTACTTTCTGTTGTCCTATATTATGAATTTTGTGGGCAAATCTTTGGTTTCTGGTAATACAAATAAAGAAAAGACAACAATGAAAATTCTCATGCTTCCAGTTTCATAGCACAAAACATTACCATCAATTCCAAGCTGTTAAAATTACCACCACATCTGAGACAACCCAGTTCTTGACCAGAAAAGGACAAAGATTTTTTCTTTTAACACAAAAAGCTTCAGTGCTGTTTTGAAAACTTCACTTCTTAAAAAGGACTTGTTTCAACACAATTTAATGAGCTTTACTTAGAACTTAATAAGTTTTATTCAGCTCTCATTCTAGGAAGTTTTTGGTTGACAGTAGAAAAGCCTGATTTGTGTCTGTTCCACATGTAAATGAATATTCTTGCTAGCTCTCTCATCCAAGCCACTCTACAAACAGACCCTGAATTACATTAACTGTTCAGTAAATAAAAATCTAGATGCAGCTTTTTAACCAATCATATGATTCTTGTCTTTGAAGATGCACTCAATCATCCTCTGATGTCACCTTCAAATTAAAGCCAGAGATTTCTGTGATGTTTTTAGTCATGATATTATGCAAACCCTCTTCTCTGGGTACTCAGGAAACTAGTATATTAAAAACAATCATGGAAAATACACTAGTAACTTTTCTACATAAATTGTTTCAGATTAAGCAGAAGAAAAAGTTATAAGATAAACTTATAAAAAAGTTATAAAAAAGATGGATTTACCTATACAGCCCAAGTTTGCACTTAAGCCAACTTTTTCCATTTCCTGGAGAGAGATTGTGCTGCTGGTGAGGAGACATGGAATAGCACACTAGAACTGTCTGAATTACTAGCACACATAAAAGGGGAGGCTTTAGCCTTCATACAGTCTAAGATGACAAAGATATTTGGCAGCAGAACACCAGAAAGCCTAAATAAATAAAATAAAATAAAATAAAAAAATTAAAAAAAATAAAATTGGAATTTCAGATTGGAACATAAGGAATGGGAAAAGTATTAATGGAGCAAGAGTGAAATTTGTGATTATATTAAAAAAAAAACTCAACAAAATATAATAGTTGTCAAACATGTACGAATTAAAGGTTGTTCCTAAGAAGTTCACAAAGCTATTTACAAGGCACAAAGGATAGCAAAGTTCCAGGGACTATGGGAAGTGTTGGATCTGACTGCTGTTGCACAAGATGTGGATTACTGGGAACATGCCTTGGGTAAGACAAGGCCTTTTCTCATTCTTCATCAGCTGCCTGAGACCACAGTTTCAGGAACACTGCAAGCTGGAGATCCTGCCAAAAGCTGCAGACCCACTTGTATCTGCCCTGCTCTCTCTTCTACTCCTGCTCTCTTCCCTCTACTGGCACAATTATTTGTGTCTCCCACTCGCCCCAGAAAGTTGACTTTTAAACCCCATGAATTCCCTGATGCAGTTCCCAGCACAGTGACAAAAACACCTGTGTCAGCGGTAAGTGGAGGTAAAACGAGCAGACAGTGATGTGGATAAGGGCAGTGTGAGATTTTTCTTGGCAGCTATTATCAGTCTAAAGTGTTCAGAAACTTACAGACTGGGGGGGCCTGGACTGGTCCTGGTTTAGAGCAGATTCTCATCTATGCACAACACTGAAATTTTTTGCTCAAGGTCTATATGCAGGATGAGGAGTAAAACTGCAGCTGCAACACCCTGAAGAGCTTCCTTTCCCTGTGCCAGCAGCCGCTGGGGATCCCCCTCGTCCCCTGGTGGCCATGGCCAAACTGTCCTTCAGTGGCACAACTGCAAACAGTCTGCTTTTCCTTACACTGAGGGAGGGGGCAAGTGGTGACATCTTCTTACACCCACCAACTGCTTAGCTCAAGTACTTTGCCCATGCCAGTAGAAAACTCATTGCTAAACTGCCCTTGTACTCCAGAGCAAGTTCATTTTTTTTTTCGTTTGTTGCTTCTTTCTCTTTCTTTCCATCTTGGTCTCAGCTTTGATTCCATTCTGCCCCATACAGGTCGTCACTGATTGCTGCATAATTTACCTCTGCATAGAAAAAAAATGCTAATTTGTATTTGACAATGAAAGACTACCAAATATCGTCCCTGACTGTGCCTATGGAACCACCAAAACATCTGATTTGAATCAAAGTTGCAGGCTCTCTTCAATTCATAATATTCCTCTTCTCCTTGATACTTGAATAATAATTAATACTAATTTACTAAGACAAAGTTCTGTGGTTGCTCATTAGTCACCTGACTCTGGAACTTCTGGATCACTGATGGCCTCGGGTAGCACCAGAAAGTTGCACAGAGGAACAAGCTGCAGAGAAGGGGCAGGTGCTTTTGTTTTGTGCAACATACTCAAAGCTCATCATCATTTTGCATTTAGACATTTTAAATAAGGACACAAATATTTTGATAATAGCAAAGCAGGCAGCTTTATCCACCTTCCTGAAGTGATTTGCCTCTGAAAGTTCCAGCTCCAAATTCCCTAAACTGTTTATTGCCACAGGGTAGGGGATTAATCTAAGCCAAGCAAAGCAGCCACTTTCCCCCCACCTCCCCATGCAGAACTAACCTTTGCTACAGCTGGAACAGCAGGGTTGGACATATTTTGACATCTGCCTCAGTTTATGACATCACGTTTCTGCAGAGCTTTATGGGACTGTGAAGTGGGAAGGTTTGGCACAGCAGCCAGCTTGCCCAGCCCTCCCTGCTGAGGTGACCTCTGAGAGCAGAGCAGGGAGGTTGAGGATGGGAGGAGGTCTGGGTGTGCTTGGAGCACAGCAGGGCAGCACCCACTCAGATGTGTCTGAGGATGCTGAATTTCCTTCCTCCTCCTGCTGGGCACCTTCAGCTGCTCCTATTACCCACCCTCACCCCGTGGACTCACCTGCATTCCCAACAACACCAGGCTTTGGTTTGTGAAGGACTGAAGGAATCTGGGAATCAGGGAGGAAACAGGAACCATTAAGAGTTATAGAATGGTGAATACCAAAATCCCTACCCCCTGTAGTAAATTTTAAAATTATATGACTCCCTGAGGTCCCACTGAAAGCAAAGCATAAAGGAGAGAAGGAGGAACAGCCAGGTACTACAGATCTGTAGCACTGTTCCACATGTACTTTAAGGACATAGTCTTTAAAAATGAATATATTTTGGGACTCTGCTTTAAAATAATTTACAGCTGCTTTTTCAGCAACTAAGCAACTACTTTTCCTGAAAATCAGACCTCTTTATAATGCATCTGAAGTTGAGTGACTGAAACACATTGAATATCTTGGCCTAGAATATTTTAAATAACTTTCATAATTATTATGATTTGGAAACTGAATAAAGATACATCAGACATACAGCAAACACATAACCTGCATCTCAGATTACTATGTCTGTGAGTTCATACCAATGAATCTTCAGGTGTGTGCAAGAAGGATTTATCCTCTGTCTACCTTCTTATAGTGAGAGAAACCACAAGCCCGACCTACTGATTCCTGCTTCTCAGTATGGATTACAGCAATTTAGTGTTTATTTGTAAACAAGCAAAAATTTTTTAAGAGATTATTCACTGGAAGTCTTCAGAGCCCCTTGAATGTAGCTTTCCATAAAACATTCTGGGTGAGGTTTCTAAAACTTGTTTAAAGGGAATTGAAAACCAACTTAGATACATGCTGAACTAAAGAATATCCCTCTTTCCCATTGCACAACTGAGATATCAGGAATGGAATGTAACACCTTGATTTTTTAAAATCTTTTCCACACCTTCCCATTTCCACTAATTGTATACCTGCTAGAGTCACAGTATACCCTCACTTTATCAACCCAAAGAACTGATGTGATTTAGCAAATCAAGATAATTTCATGTAAATTATGGGTTTCCTTACAGATTTCTTGTTTTAAGTATTGATTATACCCAACCTTCTTTAATTCATAAAGCCTGGGCAGAGTAGAGCGCAAGGGAAACAGTTTTGCCAATAATGGCCAAAGGGAAGTTTGCTGGACCAATTTCTGGCCTTTACCAGAAACTGACAATCCTCCCTTTACTTTTGTTTGCTTTGCAGTTCCCTCTGGAATTTGCAATTTTCTGGCTGGTTTCTCTTTTGTATGTATGCCTTCCCTCTTGCTACTTTAGAGAAGGAACTAGCAATTTCCCAGCCCTTCTAATGTACTCCTACCTTCAAAAAGGCAGGATCTGAGCATTCATTGTGAGAATACTGCTTAAACTTATAATATTGGAATATAGTTATAAAAACATCTTATTGTCTCAAAATGTCATAGCTGCCAGTAGTGGAATGTAAGTAAAATGGATACTGTGACATGAAGATATAAAGTTAAATGAAATTACCTAGATCAGCAGAAAGAATTTATTTTTCATATGATATTCCATTGTTCTATATTTAATCCAGGTAAGCTTTTTAAACACTGAATTCAAAGGTAAGGGCTATATGAATGCCTGTGTGTATATGGATTTGTTCATGTTCATGAATTCATTCGGGCTTATTCACTTTAACATCTGCTAGAGGACCATTGTTATTCTCTAAATCTGAATAAGTGTTCTCAACTTCTTTATCCTGTGTCTTGTTGCTCTACTCTACCACTGAAAAATTTCCACTGACAAAGAATTCTTCCATTTTATTATTTATTCACAGTCCCTGGAGTATATTAATAATATTCTCCAAGTTTGATGTCTCTAATATCCAAAGATTATGTACAATTGAATAGACTGATCTTCCTCTATAAATAATCATGTTTTAGTTATTTTTTTCCCATAATAGTTTTTCTAACTAACAGAATTGGATACTAACAAAAGTACACAAAATTATCTATGCAATCATTAATAATATATGCATTGTCACTAAGTTTTTCAGTTCTCCAAAACTTTTAAGCACATCTGAAATAATGGAAACAATAATGTGATTACACTTACATGCAACAGCCTGGGGTTTTTGGTCAGTGTTTTAAATTATGCTGCCTGGCCTTTTTTGCTGCCTGCATTTCAGTACTGCCATCTTGGGCAGATCAGCCTGAGCAGTGTGCTCTGGTTTCATCTTTCATTTCCATCAGCTAACTTTGATTTGACAAAGTATTTTCCAGATGGCAAATACAATTTTCTAAGTCAGATGAATATTCAAGAAAAAAAAAAATAGGCATGACATATGCCCCAATGAGTCCTGCATATCTGTCTCATTTACTAGAGAGTGAACCTGGAGGCTCTGCCAATTTGAGTGAATGCAGATCTTCATTTGCTGCAACATGATACACGCTCACCTTTTTTGATACATCTTACTTTTGCCAAAAGTACGGTGTAAAGAAAAATGTTTCTATAAACATAGGCTTTGCCAGACTTCTCACTGTTCACATTCTCAAGTCCTTGTATGCTGGTTCAGGTAAAGATTTTAATCTGATGTTTCCAGGAAAAGAGAGATATGTCCTAAGAATTTAGTGTTCTAGTACTTAATGGGACTAAAATGGAATAATTCTAGACTAAGAAGACATCTAGATGATTAAAGAAATTCTAGATTAGTAGAAATTATTTTTCCCAACAATTCACAAGTCAAGGAGTTGAACTTCCATAAAAGGTACAAAGCTAGGCTGAGGACATACCCTTTCTATTTATTTAATTAAATCAGAAAACATTTCTATTCTGTTTCAACCAATGTAAATACAAACCCGAGACAACGGAACAGAAATTTCTTAACCTTGTCCATAATATTCCAATATACTGTAGATAAATTTGTGCAATTCAGATATTTTATTGGTGATAATTGTTAGCACTTAATTAAATTTTCTATAAATATCTTATATTATTAGTGGAATTAGTCATATTAAGCATATGAACATATTTTTAAAGGATCAGGGCTTAAAAGAAGCTGCTACATCAATGGATTGTCACCACTCAGACAATGTTTATTTTAATTATGGGGGAAGGAGGGAAGAAGGAGGAGCTTATTATCTAAAAAAGAAGCCTAAATGGGAAAATCTTCACCTGTTTGATTGGCTCAAACAAGCTTCATAACATGGATCTGCTTTTGCAGGGCCTCCCTCCATCACCTTCACCGGAATAAGAAAGAATCCTAAGGCCCCAAATACTTCATCTGTTTGAGAAATAATGTTCTGCCATGACTTTTACAAGTGTAATCATAGACAGAGTGTCTGTTCAGCCTCTTGAATATCTTCCCATGTAATTTCAGTTGCTAAAAAAAATCCTTCCCCTTTTGAACTTCAAAATAAAACACACTTTTTTTGTTAATGTGTAATTTCCGTGGTTTGATTTCAGTCATATGTAAGTGCTAAAAGATGTGTCTAAATGGATATGAAATTGATTAAGGTGATTTGGGATGAAAGACTTGATAGAAATGTCAAACATTGTTGCTATTCACTTGCTATTCACTTCATTAGTGGATGAAATTAGCAAAGACTGTCTGCAGTCACCTTCTCATTTAAGACATTTGATTGTTTTCTTAGTTGTTTTGGGAAAAAAAAAGATAAATGACATCACCCTGGTTTAGCTGGAAATGGCATAATTCTGGTTTAAGTTGAAAAAATCGATTTTATGTTGTTCTGGGGATATTAAGTGTTAGGAGAACATGTGACACTCCCGTGTCTTTTAAAAAAGGAGAAAAAAATGAAAAAATCATGTATTTGGTATCATAGTTCATTGTATTTCCCTATAACACTAACTATAAACGGTTTATAAGTAGCTGACTGCATCACTCCAATTATCAGAAATTTTCTCTCTCTTTCCAAAAAAGCTAGCATTGATTTGTTTCTCAGAAATCTATTTAATCTATTTATCAGCAATTTCAACATTTCTTAGAATTTCTCTGGCAAGTAATTCCAAATAGCATCCAAATAGCATGCCTCAATACAAAATTGGCTATCCTATTATTGCTGCTATTTTTTGACTAATATCACTCCAGCATGGTAATTTCTGACAAATTAAAAAATATAAAGACAGTCCATTTTCTGAAGTACTTCAACCCTGAAGCCAGGTGCACAGAAGAGGAATGTGCTGGGAACTCCAGAATTAATAGCTTCTGGACATGAGGTTTACTTGAGGAGGTAAGTGTGATTGGCAGAAATGGGGTTTAGGATTCAGCTTTTTAAATTGCAATCAGTCTTTTTGTGAGGGTTGTCAAAGGAACAGGGGAAAATCTTGGCCCTGTTGAAGTCAAAGGCAAAGCTTCAATTGATTTCAGTTCAGCTCTTTCTGCTGAAGAATTTAATGGACTCAGAGGGAGAAAGAAGAGTGTTGGAGTAACTGGAATGTGGTGGACTTCTCAGAAAATGGGTGAAGTATAAATTCATCGTGGTCAGAAATGGAAGATGCTGTGTACAAAGCATGGATTCAGGATACTAGGCTAGGTAGGCCCCTTGGTCTGCACGTGTATATAAAATGCTATCAGCCTGTACAGCAACTTCTAATTGCATTTTCCAAGTCTTGTAATCTAGCCAAAACAATAACAGTAAATCATTGATATTCAGATATTAGGCTTGTATCACAATAGACAGGCAATTCTCCTGAAAGACCTAACTCATTATATAGCTGACAAGGATTTGATCAGTGCTTTTATTATGCCTAATGTATTTTCTGCAATTGAAAGAAGTGGTGGTAGGATCTTTGAAAGATTTGAAACTGCTGAATAAAAGCTCAGAGATATTTTTCCCTTGCCTGCTTTCACTGCTTTCTTAATCAATGATTTCCATTTGTCACTGCTAATGGCATTATCCCTGACACCTTCTCCTGTGATTTTTTTCTGCTTAAAAGCTTTACTTCTCTTAGTTAGCCTTCATTTTCCTTTCTGCTGACAACTGACTTTTCATTCATAGTTTTTTCCCTGAGTCTTCCTGGCTATATAACTTTCTTAGCAACAAGTGTAAACACAGTAGCTCTGCAGCTGGGAGATGGACTGGGGAGGGATCTGTCACATTTTAGCCCACTTTAGCCCTGTCTCTTTGCTGATAGCTACAGTCCAGTCTTCAGCATTAGAGAAGATGTAACCAGCATTAGGTCTTTTTCAAAGTTCCTTTGAAAGACCCTGTCTTTAAAACAAGTCCTAGGATTGTCTGCTAACTTTCTGTGTGCTCCACCATGGCTTTGAAATATTCACTGTCATTTAAATTATTTTCTTCTTCTCTGTGTTTATCCTATTGAGTAAAAATTACTTTGCAAGTGTCTTTTACATATATTTTCTGAATACCAGTTTTTGTCTTTTGAATTTACTTTAATATTAATTGAGACTAATATTTTAGAAATAAACCACACATTCCTACCTCTACTACAATGGCATCTAAAAGTGAAAAATAAATACTGTTTTCTAAGCCAAGGCATCCAAACATAACCTCATACTTTTTACCCTGGTAAGGCTTTCTCTCAACCAAAAGATGTTTCTTTTAATTCCTGTCACTGATCAATTTATAGGTGATGCAGCTCAACAGCAGCATCTCTAACCAAATTCAGTGATACTGTATGCCATGGGATGATCTTGTTTGAGACCAGTTTTGTTGCTATGAAGAAGAGAAAAGATTATCAGACAGAGCAAGTGAGAACAGCTTTTTTCTTAGAGTCAGGAGAAAATCAATGACTTTCTCAGAATTCTGACTTCTTCCATCCCCATCTACTTAGCCCCTGCAGATACTAAGGTTCAGGCTGGAAACAGCTGTTTTACTGAGGGCTGCAGTGTTGTTCATGTACACCGGGGTCTATTGCCCTCTACTGGGTTGAATTTCACACCTGTTTTACTTCCCATTTACTTGGCAGGTCCCTGGAAATGTTTCTGTAGAGCTTGATCTGTAAGTTGCTGCACATGTCCTGGAAGTCATTCCCCTCTTTGTCACCATTAGAGGAGATCAGAGGAGACCTCTGGTAACTGCCAGTGCTTGGTGTTTAGTAGAACATGAATGAGTTTCTCAAATTTCTCAAGGGTTTCAGATTATCTTGGAGACTCTGGCAACCAAAGAGATTTTGAGATTGAAGTTTAGTGGAGAATTTTCCAGACGCATTCCTGGGAGATAGTGGCTCTTTGGTCATATATATGCAGATAGGAGCTCTCTCATTGTTTTCTTAGGATAATTTCCAGGTAGATGGTACTAATGTAGATAAGAAGTCTTTGAAGTGGTTTTACAGCAAACCTGTAATAGATCTTCAGTTGCAAAATGGGCACGAGATGTTCTTTTTAGGTTGCAGTCACAATCCTGCTATATGGGGAGATCAGGATTCCTTGTGAAGCCCGCATTAGATACAATTATGTGAATTTCTCAATTCAGCAGAAAGGATTGTGAAAGATTTGTGTTTCTTCTCTATTGATAATGGATGATATCCAGAAGATTTAATATTGCACCAGTTACAAAACTCTTCCATATCCAGTTGTCTCTCCTGAAGATAATTCTGGGATAAGTTGAAGAGGACAGTGTCTATCAGCTCCAACTCATTGCATTATGAGCTCAATGAAATAGGAAGAAAGGGGGAGAGATTGAAAATACTCATTTGTGTATTCTTCTATTTGTAAAATCTACAAGAATTTTGGGTTCAAATCAAACCTTTTTGTGAGACAGTCTCAGCCAAACCTCACTGGAGACATTATAGGTTTATGCTTGAAGTACATCCTTTCAGGATATTTTTTTCTCTGGAGCCTCTAGTTTGTGGCTCTTCTTGCACAGCAAAGAATTATATAGTAAAATCATACTGGTTTTCCTTAGAAAAATCATGGTTAGTCTCAATATTTTGGGGGGTGAGTTGACCTTGGCTGTTTGCCAGATATTCACCCAGCTATACTCTCACTCCTCTCTCTTGGGAGTATGAAGGAGAAAATAAGATCAAAAAGCTCTTGTGTTCTGATAACCACACAGAAATCACTTGCCATTTATCATGATGGGCAAACCAGGATAGATTTGGGGAAAATTATTTTCATATATTGTCAATTAAACCAGATAAAGATGGAGGGAAAGAAGATAAATTAAAACAACAACTTTTCCCCAACCCCCATCCCATTTCTGCCTTGGCTCAACTTCACTCCTTCATTCACAACCACTCTTCCAATTCTCTCCCATCCTGAGCAGTGCAAGGGGTTGGGAAGTGAGGAGTTTTCAGTCAATCCATAATAGTCCTTTCTCTGCTGCTTCTTCCTTCTTACAATTTTTCCATGCTCCAATATGGGGTCTCCCTGGAATGCAGTTCCTTCAGAAAATGTCACCCTGCTCCAGCCTGGGTTCCTCCAGGGGCTGCAGGTGGGTCCCTGCTCCTCCATGGGCTGCAGGGGCGCAGCTGCCTCTCCGTGTTCTGCACCACGGGCTGCAGGGGAATCTCTGCTCCAGCACCTGGAACACCTCCTGCCCCTCCTTCCTCACTGCTCTGGTCTCTGCAGAGCTGGTTCTCTCTCATTTTTCATTGCTCCTCACTTGGCAATGAAGCATTCTGCCCTGTCTGGAAGCTGTTATCCCAGAGGTGACACCACTGTGGCTGCTGTGCTCAGCTGTGTCTTGCAGGTCTCTTGGTGCTGGCTGGAACTGGCTTTGTCTGGCTCTCTCCAGTACAGTGGCCACCCCTTCCATCCCCCTCCACCACCACCACCCTGCCATAGCACCCAGGATGGCTGGACAGACACCCGTTAGCCGAGTCCCCCTCCAGACAGCAGCACTCTGAGCTGCTGGGACTGCAGTAGGGATTACAGCAGAGATTGCAGCCTGACCTTTGCTTTAGGAGCAGGCCCAAGCCACAGCACAGCCTCTTGCCAGTCCCAAATCCATGGGTAGAGCCGCCCTGGCTGACAGGCAGGGTGTTCACAACCTTGGCAGAAGGAAGATCCCAGCTGGCAGCCTCTGAAACAAAGCACAGAGCCCACTTCAGTTCACACAAATGTTTCAGAGAATGCAGGCAGCACTAATGGCATTACTCCAGTGATTTCTTTGGGAGTTACTTTAGATGATGATGTATCACACTGATCCACATTTTCATTTAATTTAACATCAGAAATTGACATTTGAAAATGGAAGTTTTAGTTTGGAGTCCATGGTGAATGGCTGCAGGAGCTAATGATTGAATGCTTTCCAGAGTGTTCTGAGAGAAGTAATCATATGCCATTTCTGCTCTTTTATTACTGCAAACAAAATATATATATAACATTACCTATTTAACAAAGAACTTTGAGGCCTAATCCTTGTTTCAGATAATAGGATTTGCTTGTTTACAAGTGAAGCACAGACAATATGTTTTATATGTTTTATTTTTCCAATATAAAATGCAGATGCTTTCCATCTCACACAATGAGGGTGGGTTTGGGAATGCTTTCATAAAAGGGCTTGAGGATCAGTAGTTTGGGGCTGTTGCAGACTCAGAGTTAGAGGTCCAAGTATGGCATTCTAATCTTCTACATGAGAAAAAGAAATTTGAATGCCTGTAGAGATTTGTGTTTGTTTCAAGCTCAAGGGATGCATTTTTTGGGTGGAAGGTGATGTATTTTGTGGTGATGATTGAATGCCACAGAAGGTACAATATGGTCACGGTAACCATACAAGGGGTATCTGTTGACATGTGTCATTCTGTAAAAGCTGTCCTTTGAGTTATGTTTTATATAAATAAGGGTTTAGGATATAAAGGGAGGATTACCTCCCTGTATTGATCGGGGTGCAGTGTTCTGCAGTGCCCCGTCGGTCCTGCTGTGCCATTTCACGTGGCTGTGTTGCCCTCTAGAGGTCGGTCCCCAGGTGAAATCTGCTCACGGGCATTTTCCATCGGCTCCCATGGCATGGCTCTGCCTTTGGAGAAAGACTTTCCTCAGCTGCATCACTGTTAACACTTGTAACTCAATGAATCGGCGAAGTTCACATGTATATTCCTGGCTTCTTAACTATGAATATTTTCAGTATACTTTATTAATTTTTTTAATTAAGACTGGGCATCTACTTTTAGTGGTTGCAAACCAAACAAACCTATCTCAACACAGAAATCAAAGACAACTGATGAGACCAGGCCTAAAAACCTCTTCCACAAGGAAAGATGGTGTTTAGCTTGGCCCACCAAAACAACACCAGAAGAACAAACTGCTGTGAAAAGTCAATAGAAACTACATCTACACTGCATAGTTAAACTATGCCAGAGAAGGAAAGCTTCTTGACATTGGACCTCAGTCATCTCTATTTTTCTGATCAGTCACTGGAAAACCTGCCCCAGCGTCTCACCACCCTTGCAGTAGAATTTCTTCATTATATCTAATTGAAATCTAACCTTTTTCAGTTTAAGGCCGTATAATGCATGTCTGCTACAATTTATTTAAATCTATTTTGAAAGAAATTGTCTCTCACAAATTATTATACACCACAGAAATTGGTTTACACCCGTTATGAGTAAATTAATGAAAAAAAGCCCCAACCTGTAAATCCTTCTTCTAATGTGTTTTTTTTTTCTAACACATTCAGACACATACACCTTTTAGCACAGAAATATTCCTTCCAACTTTAGTCCTGCAAAATTGTTTGAATTCTTCCATTTAATCATAGAATCAAAGAATCCTTAATGTTGGGAAGCATCTCTGGAGGAATCTAATCCAACCTTTTTGCTCAAAACAGGAATGACTACAGCAGGTCACTCAGGGTCTTGTCTAGTCATGTACTGGTAGAAAACAATTATTGGTAGCAAAATTGAAATTTGCAAACTGAATTAATTTGACATCAATCTAGTCTAGTACTCTATTTCTCACAGTTACTGCCTGCCTCAAAGGACCTACTAAATGCAAAAAGTCTATTTATCATATGACAAATTTGTAAACATTAGAGGCTATCTTAAACCATGAATTATGGTTGGTTGGTTGGTTATGAAATAATGTTTATTATCAGTTAATGCCAGATTTATATTAGTTATGACTGTTTTACTAGTTATCAGTCTTGTTATTGACCTCAGTTATATCTAAGCTTTACACACAAACACACACACACAGATGTAGCAAGGTAATCACAGTTTAGTCATCTATAGCAGGAAAATGTAGTTCAGTGATTCTTTCTAAACTTAGACTTTTCTAGTTTTATGTAATAATCCTGTGGAAGAAATAGGACTGAAGAACAGAAGTCTGTTGTTTCTCATACACATTTTCATTCCTATGTGTAATGTTATCAAATCCCCTTTAACTGTGCAGGCAATACTACATCACTATATCGACACAATCTTTTTTATATATTTCACTGTGCCACATATGTTTTATAACTAAAATATTTGTTTTTTCTGATCAGAGCAGCACGCAGATTGTGATTTTGTCTTGATGTCCCCCTCTCACATATGGGTGCCTTTGACCTGTGTCAGATGGACAGACAGTTCATTTGCTTGTTGCCTCATTAATTTATTTTTATGGCCAGTGTGCATCACCTTGCATTTATCAGTATTGATTTTCATTTGCCTGTACACATGGTTTCTTTGTCTAACTGGAGTTTCTCAATGTCTACCCCAGTGTCTACTCCAGACTAGTCTACATAATTATGGGAATATCTTGTTACTCAAAGGTCCTAAACTATCAGGAAAGACAACAGCCTGTTCTGCATTTGTGAGACAGATATCTTCTGAAGTCTATAGGCCAATTATGTGACCATATTAACTGGCATGACATCTCTGAAGTTAATGTAATTTGGCCAAAAAATTTATGCCAGCTGAGTATCTTCTAAGTCTTATGCAATGAATAGCACTATTAACACAATTTTAGTGTCTATATTCACATTTTCAGTGGTATAAACCTGTTTCCTGTTCAGACTTTCAAAGTAGTATAAGTAAAGACAGTTGTTGATGTTCACTGGAAAAAACTGGAAATGTTAGTAGATTGCAAGTGACACATATAATTTTGACATTTCAGACCAATCCCATCTGAAAATAATGCTATATTACTGAAGAATTAATGTGAAGTGTGTGATTTTGGCACTAGAAAGATCAATGTATAAGACCAATTAGAGATAAAAGAAGTCACTAAACTTGTTTACACAGCTGGATTTTCAGTCACAGACTAATCTCTTCCTTTCATGTTTTTCTTTTTCTTCTTTCTTTTGCTTTCTTTTCAGGGTCTGAAATTTAAAGGCACAGGATAGAATATTTTGAAATTGTCATTTGCCATTACATTAGCTTCATTTTCTCCCTGGAGAGTTCAGTGTCCTAATGTACCATTATAAAGCCCTGGGAGTGCATTTGGTTAATGGATATGGTAACTGCAGACAACTCCTATAGCAAAGCAGTAGATTTCTAGGGGTTTCTAGGCAGAAGACTGACCTGAAGTATAAAATTCAGAGAAAATTTTTCCTGCAAATAATGCTAGGTTACCCTCATTCTTTGGACACTGTAGTATGACTTAGGAAGCCCAGATTCAGTCGCAGCTCTAATTGCTATTTAAAGATGTCATGCAAAATGGAACTGCTTCAGCAACAGCTGCTGGGCAAAGGACATGTTTCACTGCTATGGGGCCAGAGTTTAAGCGCCTTTCAAAGTGCTAAAACACTTGGTTTAAATCCTTGCTCTAAATAGTAAATACATTTCTAGTATCATGAAATATTCAAAGGCATCGTTGACATCTCATCAGACAATCCAGCTGTCAGTAATATGGCACACAGATGCCTTTCCACTAACAATCTATCTTTAATTATGATAGACCTCTGAAGCAACCTCTGTTTTCCAAGGTTCAACAAGTTGGCTCACTTAGGTAGCCTACCAGATTTCTCAGAAATAATCTGTGAAGTGCATGATTTTTATATCTCTGCAGCACATTAACTGGATAAGCTTTTTTTTTCTGCCCTTGCTCTTTTATCTCTGGGGAATAATTGGTACTGTCAGAGACAGGGCCCTGGATCAGCTTGACCTTCAGTCTAAATCAGCTCATTCCTGCATCAGCTCCTGACTTTTCGCTTTGACAATAAAGAATCAAGGTCTTATTTTCCTCCAGGCCTTTTTTTCCCACGAGCCAAGAGATGGTCCCAAAGACACCAGTGATATTTTAGCACTCTTCATTTCAGACAAGAACCATCAGTGTGTCAGAAGCTGGCTAAGCATCATGCAAGTCTTGGTATTGGAAAAAAAAGGCCAAGGCAAAAGGAAAATATTATTCTGGACCTTTCTATCAGATAAAATAACTGCACAATAAGCAACTCAACTTCTTTCTTCTGGTAAAGCAAATGTTTTGTGAAGCTGGACCTATATCCTAGACTCCTCTTTATATGTTCCAGGAGCAATAGTAGGATTCAACTTAGGTTAATAAGATTTCCCCTCATTATCCAAGTCACGTAGACTTGTGTGCAAGTCACGTAGACTGTGTCATTCACTGAGTGACTGTTGGGGCATAATTTCTCTGTGCCTGTAGGCTAGGCTATAGTAGGAGAGGGGATGGAGTCCACACAGCAGGCCACACCTTCGTTTTTATATGGCAGTGGAGCATATGTGAAAATTAGGATGTGTGACATCTCTGAGATGCTCTAATGAATCTCCTAGCAGTTTTTTCCCACCACTAGCACAGAACAAGAAAATTTCATTCATGAATGTACACTGTAACATGTTAGACTTTAGGCTATTAATACTTCAGCATGCCCTTGAAAGAGGTATTTTTCCCCTGCTGCTTTCATTAGAAAAAAAAAAAAAAAAGAGTCCCTACACTACACAGAGATACAGATGTGAAATTACTGCTCTAGGCGTAGCAAGAGGCTCTGCAGCCTTCATATCCACCCCTTGGGGTTTGGTTGCTTGCACTCAAGGCCAGATGTCACACAAGGATCCCTGACAACTATGAGGTGCCTTTTTGGGTCCACTCTACACAAGAACTGCATTTGAGATTAGACATCTCCCCCCCTGGTCCCGACCCTTAACTGATGTCCTGCTGGACTGGATTGGCCTGGCCCCTATGGACACACATGTGGACTGAGGCTGACCTTGGCTGCTGCTACTGGCCCTGCACTGTGGGAGAGGGCACTGCCTGCCCACCCTGGCTGCCTGCTGTGCCACAGGCTGCCCTTGCCCCCAGCCTGCTCTTCTGCCCCTGGCAGCAGACCTTCCTCTCTGGGCCAGCTGGGCACCCACATGCTAATGCATGATTTCATCAGTTCATGTTTACTGAAGATAGAGTTAACATTACTGATTCTTGTAGCCTGTGAAATGATGTCCACCAGACCCGATAAGTTTTCTTGCCCCACACATTGATAGTCTATTATTCTTTTTTGGCAAAATTATATTTTGCTTTTAAGGAGAAATTTCTTTGCCCGTGTAGAGTTATTTGGTGGGCTGTTGAACATTTTGGCAAATATGGGGTTTTTTTCTGCAGCTTTCTTGAGATGTTAAACATTATCTTCACTTGTTATGCTTGCATCTGAATTTACACATATTGCTTCCTGAGGCTGCATTTCAGAGGCTGTCAGCACTGAACATCTCCTCTTCCACAATCCCTTATATCTTGTGTTTTAAATTTCCTATATCCACCATGTCTCAAAACTGTCTGTGGGCTTTAACTTAAACTGATTTTCTTCCCTTGCTATCCAAATTCTAAATGTGTTTTATGTAGTTAAGTCTGCATCTTTCAATAGCCTCTGTCTGTTTTGTTCCAGATTCCTTCCAGTGTTGTGTTTCTTATCAAGGGCTTCATTCCCTAAAACTGGGGTTTGGCTGAAGTCAATTGTCTTTTTTTTAACTCCTTCTAGTATCCTCTGTTTAAAATTGTGTTACTCAACTCATATGTTTTATTTTTACAAGAAGTAAGGTTCTTAAATTCCTGCATTACAGCTTCAGTGTTGGCCTAGTCTGGCTGAGTTGACTGAAAGTACTAAAAGCCTCAAGTGCTTCAGAACAAGCTATCAAAGATAAAGCTTCCTCTTGACCTTTTTTTTTTGGGGGGGGGGGGGGTGGCCAGGGAGGTGTCTGTTTTGGTTTCCATTGCTCTCAAATACAAACTGAAACAGTGTGTTTAAACTTCTCTGGTTGTCTTGCACATTTCTTAAGTGTTTCAGGTCTGGTGGGGTTTTCATCTGCTCAATTCTGCTGCTCAGGGTAGAGGTTTAGGTTTTTCAAATTGCTGCTCAAATAAAGGAGTCTGACACTTGGGGTCAAAGCTTTATCTAATCACTTCAACTGGTCTCTGCTCAGAGCCAAACAGCCCTTTCAAGCTTTTCTCAAAGGTGGTGCTCCACAGCAGTGGCAGCAGTTTGGTCAGCAGCATTTGCAGCCTGGGAGTAGAGAACAGTGTTTTGGAATGCAGCAACATAAGTGTGAAGTGTAGCAAAACCAAAGTATCTGCTGGTCTGGGCTGTGTGTCTGTGGGGTATGAAGGTGATGTGTGAGAAATCAATACAAGCCTATTCTCCTTTCCATACACATCTCAGGCAGAAGGAAGAGCAACTCTCAGCCAAAGGGTGGGCCTGAGGGAAGCCAGAGCATCCTGCAAAGGCATTACTGTGCTTACAGCTAGATGGCAGAGCCTGGAGGCAAAACCCTGGGCGCTGAGACCTTCTGGGGTGTTTATTTAGGGTTCTGGCCTCACCCCACTGAAAGGCCATGATGGCTTGAAAAGGCATCTGGAGGCACAGCAGTGCTACTGCAAAACCCAAAAGCAGCAGTCACAGAGAACCAAGGCTGTGGCAGATGTCTCTGTGTTCCCTGTAACTCTCTGAAGGGCTGTTCTTCCACATTCAAACTCAGCTCCCTATCCATGGACAAAGTAGTTGGAGTAAGGGACAGAAACCTCAGTGCCCTGCCTTCCCAGAAGCTACTGGGATGTTCTTTTCACCTTATTGTTTTAAATTATTCTTTATATTGATTTTTCCCTTTTGGTCTATTAATAGTTAAACACACTTTGTTTAAAAGAAAATCTGATCTTGTAACTCTACTGATTTTTTGAGTCTGCATTAAAAAAAGACTGTAGTTCTAGAATTTCAGTCTGATTTACTCCTTTCTGCATAAATTACTGCCATAGATGACCTTTCCTCCTCATGTGCCTTTGGGGACATGTTCCAAGCATATTTTCTAACAGCTTCAGCAGTAATAATAGTAGCATCCAAGTATTAGTTAGCAGTTCTACAATGTAATGTTTTTCATCTTCAAAGCACTTTGCAGACATTAGTGAATTAATAATTGAGCATCAGCTACTGACAAGGCATAAATCTAAGGCATTTGTGGATCTCAATGGAATTGAGTATAAATAATTTTGAAAAACACTGAAATCCTGGTCATTTGCATGCTCTGGAAGAGGTAAATAGATCAACATAAGAGATACTCTGTGCTGGTTAAAATGTAGGAATTTCTCAGACTTGTGGGTGAATTTCAAACAGAAACACAATAAAATCTGACCGCACACTGGTACATCTCCAAGCAGAAATTTTATTTGGTTAGAAGCTTAAACATCAGATATGAAATACTGAGACTCTCTGGAACGTGGGTGAAATCCCAGCAGGGTTGACTCAGCTCTTGATCCTGCAATGCAGAGAAACTGAATTATAATGACTTTTGTCTATGTGACCTGGATGAGACAATGCAAATTAAGGTTCTCTCTTCTTCACATAGAAAGAAAATCCACCATTAGGAACCATGCAGATAGATATATTAAGGGTCATAGTCTCATCTTCACCTTTTTCTATCCTTTATTTTTGGCAGAAACAAACTTGAAAATGCAGATTAGCTGAGACTTCTGTTTTGCACACAGATTCAAAGAGCTGGAAAGAATCAGCAAGGCTCATGTAGTTCATCTTGTGCCAAAGCTGCATAAACACTACTCATGTCATTACTGTCAGATGCTTGTCTAAATGGCTCTTAGAGCTTGCCAGAATATTCCTTTTCAAATAATCCATCATTGAGATTCACTGTTCTCACTGTTAAAAAGTTCTGCTGAGTATCTCACAGAAGTTGTCTTTGCTGCAGTTTAATCTTTTTTTTCTTTTGTTGCTGTCCTAGACTCCACCTCTATGGAGACTGATCCCTTCTTTGCATATTTGAAGGTAATTCTCATGCCTCCTTCATATTCTCCTCCTTCAGATTTGGCTGCTTTCCCATGGAGAGTTCTTGAATTGTGAGATATTGTATTAGGAAAAAAAAAGCAGTGGGTGAGTAGGAGCTTACTCTAAACTCATAATAAAGATCCCTGCTGCTCCAGAGGCAGTTTAGGAAGGAAGTGTGATTCATGATGACCCTGTTTCTTCTTGAGCTTCCAGCTGTTTCCCCCACACCCTCGTGTACTTTCAGTTTGCAGCTGTACTCCAAGGTTCTTTCTGCCTTCACATGTTGCTTCCAGGCATCTTGCACCTTCTGCCCTGTACAAACAAGGGAAAAAGTATCATTTGAATAATTTCAATTATATTCTAAATTGAGGATGGTGATGACTTTTGAAATCATTTTCATTCAGCTGTTTTAAACGTTGGGGCATATATTTAGTTATCTTTTTACTCCTTTTTTTGTGTTTAAACTGATATTGGATTTTCTTAGTGCTATATAGACCTTGGTGTGGAGTAGACTTTGTAGCATTAAAAGAGTGTTCCATACCCACATGTAATAATTTCTTTTAAAATGAATGTTGAGAATATATTTCTCCCCTCACCTCCACTCCTACACAGTGAGAAAAAAAGTCCACAAGATCTTTGATGAATTTTTAGCGGAATTCATATAGATTGTTCAAAATACCAAAACTCTGAGGGAAAAATGAGCTACGTTTTTGAAGTCTGTGTCCAGGAACTGAAAATGGAAATGAGAAGGTTTTTTAAAGGGCAAAAATATTTAACTGGAATTAATATATACTTTTTTTCATGTGATAGTTTTAAAAATATGAAAGAAGCCGAACAGAGTAGCTGGCAAATTTCTGGTGAGTATAACACTCAGTATTACTGCTTTCCTCCCATCAGTCCCAAGTCTGATGCTAAAATTCCTGCAGCCCCTGGGGGCAGACTCTGCAGCAGCTCAGGTGGCTTGCCAAGGGATAAATCTTGGGTACAGTTTGATGTGACCAAAGCTGGGGACACAGGACAGCTTGGAATACTTGGCAATAACAGCAGCTCCAGAGGCAGAGGATTCATAGGGAGCTTCTGCTCACTCTGCCTTGCCTGGTAGGAAAACCCACAGTGCTGGGTCCCAAGGAGGGCCAGACCTGCTGGTCAAACCCCTGAGCACTTGATATTTCTTACACTCTGAGTTCAGAAGGCCACAGTGTTTGGGCAGATCAGGTTTCTAGCTCCCATCTCCAAGGGTTTATTATCCTTGTTTAGGAGTCCATTAGCCCAGATGTCCTGGAAATGGGGGAATGGCTTGGCAGCAGCATGCTAGCACAAGTCACAGAGAGAAGTAAGTAAAGCCCATTTTGGGTTTGCTCACATCATTACTTTCCAAGCTTTTTTACTTTTCTTTCTTTTATTCCTGCTTCATTACAGTTGGAGGGGAAAAAAAAAAGAAAAAAAGATGGAGTTTGGGGCTTTTTGTTGTTGTTTGTGATTTTTTGTTTGTTTGGCTAGGATGGTTTTGGAAATTTTTAAAGAAGTTAAAAGCTGTTGGAGAATCAGTATGTTGTAACCCAGAGCTAACTGCTCATTTTTCCCAATACTCAATTTAATAACCTTAGTCACCATTAATCTAAACTTTATAAGACATATGAAAATGAGCTTAGTAAAGTTGTATTTTAATTGTACATCCATCAGGTTTTATATGTCATTTGGCAGTTTAAAATAAGAGTATCCTAAAAAGAGAAATAACTGAAAATGCATAAACTCTGTAGTACTGAATTTTTCTCCAAAAGGATTATGCAACTTTGTGTGAAACAAAATAAAAGTCTACAAACTGATATTACTGCACATTTAGGGGAGAAATTCAGCACTAAAAATCTATCATAGTTAGTATCCTAGATAACAGGAAATAGTAGACAGTAATTGCCATTTCTCTCTGCGTGGCACATTTCCACTCACAGAGGCAGCTTCTAAAAATGGCAGAACAACATCCTCTTCCCAGTATTAACACTAGAACATGTGGAAAATACCTGGAGATCGTGTCCCACTTCGTGGAAATGATGTGATTATACAACAGATATAGGGTTTGGACATTTTCAATCTGTGGAACAGTCTGGAATTTAGAAGAAAGGGTGAAAAAAAACCCCAAACTAAACCCAAAGGAAAAATATGCAGAAGCTTAAGCTTCAAAAGTTCGCAAGTAATCCTCATAATACCCAGCAGTATCAGACAGCCTTGCCATGGAAGCAGCCTGCCCTAACAAGAGTGACATATATACAGTGTGGGATCTATCACAGCAAATATATTTTGAGTAAAATAGGACATTGAGACAAATTTTCATTTGATATGCTGCTGCTAGACTCAGCTTCTCGGTTCATTGATCAAACCATGCCTTGCCTGCATTTGCTGCCTCTCTCTGGCTGTCCCTTCCCCACAAGATCTTCAGCCCTTTTCTCTCTTTCAAGCCCTAAGCGTTTAGTCTCACACTATCACATTTGCTGATTTATCAACGTTCAATCTTTACTCTATCAGAAGTGGCAGTCACAATTGCCTGCTTATCTCTTCCTTCCTCAGGCACAAAGTCCTTTCTTATGCTTTTCTGCACTGTCTGCAAATTTTCTTCATCTAGGAGTGGTTAAACAATTGGTTGTAAAAACAATACTCCACACCCAGTTAATGACATTGTAGAAAACCTACCCGCCTGTGTCTTCCACCAGGTTCATATGGCATCTAAACTGTGGGCTGTTTGCAGGGACAGACTGCCTTAATTACTTATCCTCAGAGTGCTTGCTACACAGGAGACTGGTTCTTGATAGAGCCTCCTTGGAATTCACAATACCACAAAGTACAGGTCTGAAAGTCAGCCATTGTTCAGTGTTTCTGAGGGTATGTATGTGTCTATATTTAACAAAGAAAGGAATACTAATTTTCAGTCTAAAAGTATGACCTTTTCTAAATAAGATGCACCAATGCCAGATTTTTTGTATGCATTTGATACATTTTGTTTAACTTTAAAGACAACATAATTGTAGCAGTGGGGAACAAAGCAACACGGACACTCTTATGCATCTGAGGGAGATCATTATTGCAAAAATCAGCCCCTTTTTATACCTTTAATTTGTTTATGTGACAAACCTGACATCACTGAAACCAAAGAGACTTAAGTGAATTTAACAGAAAGAAGGCACCCATTGGCTGGCTCAGCTGCCACACTACCGTCCACATGTTCCTCCAGCCAATCAGCTTCCGGCTCACACCCCGTCCACATGTTCCTCCAGCCAATCAGCTTCCGGCTCACACCCCGTCCACATGTTCCTCCAGCCAATCAGCTTCCGGCTCACACCCCGTCCACATGTTCCTCCAGCCAATCAGCTTCCGGCTCACACACCGTCCACATGTTCCTCCAGCCAATCAGCTTCCGGCTCACACACCGTCCACATGTTCCTCCAGCCAATCACACTCTCACTTCCAGCTGACTCTCATCTCAACCGATTCCCACTGCCCAACCCTCAGCTGTGCCTTTCCCATGGGGCCTTCTGTGAGCACAAGCCTTAACAACTTTAATTATTATAAGCCTGTGTCCTACACGTATTACTGAGACTATTCATTTTTAAATTTAAATTATTAATGTTATAGATGACATAAATGCAAGTTGCTTGCCCACTAGTCCACTTCTCAGGGCCTTTTTCCAAACTCATTCACCATTTTTCAAATTTCCTGTAAATTTTAAATTATAATCACATATCTTTCTAGGTTTCAGTCAGAGTACAAATGCAGAGTAGACTACCCAGCTGCTAGACAAACAAAGGCTGTTCAGCATAGGTCTGTACGGACAGTGAAGCTGTATCTTGCAAATCCTCCTTGTTGTAACATTGACCAGTGGTGCAGAGAGCATTATAAACTACTTTTCAATCCAGTTTTACAGACCCTTTTTGCATTTTAGTGTAAGTGGCAGGCCAAAGTCTGAGCTTCCTGCATGCTCTGCTGACTGCAAAGTTTGGATGTGGGCCTTTCATGTAGAAAATTGAATGTGAAGAATAAATGAAGAAGTTTAAAAGTTTAAGCCCACCAGAACCTATGTCAGATTCAGTCAGCAACTAAACTTCTGAGGGAAAAAAAAAAAAAGAATAAAACAAAAGATTCCGATCCAAAGACTGTAAAAATTACTTTTCTCATTTTTATAAACAAATGACACTTTTCTTTCATCTCACCACTGCCAAAGTAAAATGCATCTTGCAGTATTTTCTCAGTTAAGATTGTTTTAAATTTAACATACTAATTGACAGATAGTCTATCCTCCTAAGATAATTAATTATAAAAAATAAAGGAAAAAGGTTTTTTGTGATGTGGGGTGGTTTTCTGTCTTCCATTTTACTAGCATTTGTCGAGCTTATGTTTAGTTATCTTACTTTCATGACTTTCAAACAAGAAAGAACTTTTCATATTTTCTTATTTACCAAACACAACTAAAATGATTGATATTGATTCAAGTTTGCAGCATCTTCAAAACTGTGCTCCACACTGAAGCTTCATATAGGTTTATCAAGTACAAAATCAATTGTTTTAACAGAATAGTTTGTTGTACATATAAAACCATATATTCCACCATTTCCCCTCTTGTCTTTGAAAATCAAATTTTGAAACATAAATATTGTAGAAATATGTGCAAGAATATGAATATAGGGAATCTTTTCTTACTTGGATGTCTTGTGCAAGAAAAATTATATTATTATATTTATGAATTAAAAAATAGTAAAAATCCATATGGCCATATGGACAAGATAATTTTTAAGATTTGTTATTGATCTGGAATATAAATTAGAATTTAAATTGGTTGGAATCAAAACCCATATCTGTTTTCTGTTCTCTTGAGATCAATTTTAAATGATAAACAGTAGATGACCTACATTTATTATATATAATATTTTCTATATTACCTGTCAGATTTATAGTATTATGCATTGATTTTAAAGGGAGTTGAATTGGTATTTTATGCTGTAAGATACTTGTAGCACTGACTTTTACTGATGCAAATTACTGATAACTTAATCCATGTGAACTTCAGTATTAATATATTTTATATATAACATATATATTCAGATGAATATATAATGAGAGTTTTGCAGAAGCAAGCAAGAAAATGAATTAGAAACTTTACAATAAACAATATTGGATTTAATTCTGTTAAATTTGCTTTAAAAATTATACAGGGAGTTAAAAATCATGGAAAAATGAAAATTACATAATTGTAATTTTAAAGTTTCAAAATAATTTGCATGAAAAAGTGGAAAGTTAAAATATTCATTGTGATTTTGAATCACTTTCAGCCTGATAGGGGTGCTCATTTCCTTCACAGATAGGTGATACAAAGTTACCACGGTTTGCAGAAGATGTGTCTCTTTGGAAATTTTCTTGTGTAATTATCCAGATTAGTTATACAGCAATGGGGTTAAATTTTCTCAAGGTGGCCTTTGATTTTTGCACAATGGAGTAAGAGACTTTTTGCTTTTCTAAAGTGTATTGGCAAGGTGAGAGGGGAAAAATGTGTCAGAGGTGCTTCCCAGTAATTTCTTTCCCTGTATGACTGATGAGAACAATGCTCTTTTCTTTTTCAGGAAAGTTTAACTTCCAGCTGACAGCAGCCCCCATGACAGATGTCACATAAAAGGGGGGTGTCCTTGAGCCCCGTGTGTTTGATCCATCTATCAGTGCCCCAGGAACAACGAGTCCCTGCTGCCCGAGCAGCTGCCAGTGCCCTGCCACAGGGACCCTGTTATCATTACAGTGCAAGAGCTCTATTGTCATTACATTACAAGGGTTCCATATTGCTAGAGTGCCATACCTCCTTGATGCGTCTTTTAGGCAGCTCCTCTAGGCACTGACTCTTCCTTGTACTCACAGCAGCCAACTGACTCCCATTCCCACCAATCCACTCTTTATAACACTCTTCTTATTGGCTACAGATGCAGCCTGTTAAAATCAGGCCTGCTCCTAATCCTTAATAATTGGCTCAGCTGCAGCTCTTTAGTGGGTAAGATTACTTTCTATACTACCTTTATTTACTTATGTTCTATTCCTCTACAGGATCCCATTGACAGGGAGCTCACTGCATCAGAGCTGGGTTTGACTGACTCTTCAGGGTCCTGTGCCCACAGTGTGCCTACTCTCAGCTGGTGTATTATCCATTTTTCCAGGGATGCTGCCAGGCTCTGCTAATGCCCTGTAAGGACTTGCACTGAGTTCCAGTCATTAGCAAACATACATAACTGGTCATAGGGAACTGTGACAGGTTATGGTTACAAGGTTGCTGTTGATAATTTACTGAATGCAATAATGAATTTGAAGTGATACTTGGACAAGCTGTAATTACCAATAAGAGCTGTCTCTAAAGAATCTTTACTTTGCATAGAGTAAGGTTCTTACTCAAGAGCCATCCCTACTGGGGAGGAAATAGGCTGAGCATGTTGACTGATCCCAGAAGTTATGATGATGTCTCCTCTGATCTCCCTTCTAACTTAAGTTATATTTCCTTAATTTTCTTAGAGAAAGGGGGCAGTTCATGTCATTTCATGTTTAGGTAGAGTTTGAGTCACTTCAGTCACTAAGATGTGTAGAGGAGTGAAAAATAATATTTATTTTTGAGTTAATGAAGCAAAGTTCACCTTTCAAATACTGTCTGGGCTATTCCTTTGGCTTAGTTCTCATTAGCTGCATTGTTTTCAACAGCATTTGTCCACAACACCTTCATGCCACTCCTTGCTGTTTCATGTCCCCCTTGTTCCCAATCTCCCTCAGTGTGCCTGCTCCTAAGGTGGGCAGACAGTTTGTACCTGGTGAAGTATAGCAAATGCATTCACTACTAAATTTTGTTATTTCATCTTCTCCTCACAACAGGTGAGCAAAGCTACAGCAATATCAGGAAACTCCTCTTTGGGGATTTTGGGTGTTTTAGGCTAAAGGGTGTTGTTTTATTCTTGTGTTTTGTTCTTTTTGCAGTAAGGTGCAACACAAGAACCAACAGAAATTTCAGTTTTTTTCCCTTTGGAGACTGGTTTTGTTTCATTTAGACTGTCTGTAGAAGTGTAACAGTAAGAACTTTTTCCTAATTAATTACTTCAGGGCAATTTTAAAAAAATAATTGCTGGAATTGAATTCAAACTTGTATTGACATTTTTTGTCAAGATTACAATGAAAGATTATCTTTCTGACATGAAACAGAAGTGGGACTTGAGTCACTGTTCTTGCTACTTAGGTTGCTTTCTGGCATCAACGATTTTGAGCAGTTGTGCTTTGAGTTTTCTTGTGGGTAACATGAAAATTGAGTAGTCTAATGAGAACCTTAGCTATTAACTTCAGGATTCAAGCCTAGACAAAGTTGTACAGTTATTAGAGCCCCAGTATGATTTAGAAACTGAGCTTGTCTTAAAATTACTACACAATCTAAGAATGCCTAACTGTGATTGCTCCCTTCCCACAGAACCTGTAAGTCCTCTCCTGACAATGTCTCATGGGCTTGAAGAGTACTATCACAGTAACTCCAAATGTTTTAATGCTGTCTAAAGTGAGATGTCCTAAGAAATTGAAAACATAAAGTTGATTTTATTCATCCAGCAAGTCCACTGACTTTGCTATAAAATGGCAAACCAGATCATGACTAAGGGAATGCAATGAATAAGGTGCTTTCTTCCAAAGGGTAGTTGAAGGAAATTAAGTACATACTCTTGTAACTCCAACAGCTACAAGCAACTTGATGAAAGAATTTGTGCAGGAAATTAGAAGTTTCATAGTAAGAATTTGTAACATCAGATTAAGTGTGGCAACACATGGTCAGACAAACCTAGTTCAGCTAATTATGTGGGCAACTGAACCAATCCAGTTAACACAGAGAGACAGATATTTCAGAAGACTATGTATAAACCAGAAATCTTTTGGTTTTGAATCTTTCTCAAGTAGAGTCTACTCTCCATTGCCTGTACTGGGAAATTAGGGCTGCTAGATGGCCCAGTGCCTAAATAAACTAAATGAAGTAAATGAAATAAATATCCTAAAGAGAAGAAATAACCTGGAAACTTTAACTCTGATGGATTCATTTCAAAAGAATACATTACTGTTTAAAATATTATGATGATTTGTTCAGCATACGATGATAGATGGAAAATTGAAATTTCAGAATGTGTTTACAAAAGACTGATTGACACAGACAAAGGCAGTATCAGCAGTTCGTAGGATAAGAGACCATTGAGGAATTGTGAGGTTCCAAAATATTTTGAATTCAGTACAACACTCAGTAAAGTACTTCGTGACAACTTAGGCACTAACCTTGTAAAAAATTCATCAAACACAGGCCGAAAGCTGATCCTTTACTAACTCAGTAACCACCATCCCTTTAGATTGTTTCTTGATCTGTCTTCCTTTAGCAAGTTATTTTCCCAGTTTATAGCTTCAATAGTCTGCTGGGTGTAGTATCATAAATCTGGCAGAATATTCCTTAGATTTCTAATTCAGTTTTATACAGACTGTATCCCATCACTGACAGCCATGTAAATCAGATGTAACTCTAATGAAATCAGAAATCCAACAATGGTTTAAAACATGTGTGAGAGGAGTATCAGATCCTCTCCCTTGTTCCCAAGTGTCAGCTAAATAAGCTTTCAGGCTTTTGAAATAAATTCAAAGTTCAGATGTTGTGTCTTGACAGTGCCAAGATCCTATAGAGCACATCTGCCCTTCATTGTGCCGGTTCAGCATTCATCTGAAGGCAGAATTTAATTTCTATACTGAACTGGGACAAACCTACAGCACTTATTAGTATGTTTGGGCACTGGAAATACATAATGAAACTGTCAGCATAATCTAAATCATGAGATAGATAATTTATCTGCTGTAACACTGAATTAAGAGTGTTCTCCCCAGTGCTCAGAATAATTCTCTGCTTTATATACTTGTCTAAATGCTGACCACATGTTGGGCAATGTGTTTGTAGCATTTGCCCCAGTGTTTGATTTTTGAACTGGCATGCATTCACCAGTCCAAGTAAGTAAAATAATCCAGGGGAAAAGCACAAAATACCCATTAAAGAAAACAATTTCAATAACAAGCTGAGCCCCTCAGGGACTGAGCTATTATAAAAAGCAATCAGAAACTTGGAGGGTGGGATTTTGTGCTTTTATTTTTATTTAAGACATCCACAAGCCCAAGACACAAAGCCAAAAAATGGGGCATTTGCTTAAAAACCTGAAGAAAGAGAATTCATTTCTTTGTGAAGTTAACAACTACTGTATATTAGAAAATGAGCTCTTACCAAAACTGCTAACTATAGAAAAATATTCCTTTGTTCCAGAAATCCCTCTGGGATGACATTCTTTACATAGGTTAATTTCTGTTAAATTATATGATGTTCCATTAATGAATGGAAAAAAATGGTTAGATGGAAATGAGAGAGTAAGCCAGACAGGAATCTTTCATTATTGAGAGCTAGGCATGAAAAGCTGGTCAGCATTTCCATTAAAACTTGCTATTTTCAGTTGTCTATGCTGAGATGTAAACAAATTCTCCCAGTCATTATTTAGGATTTTAGTGTGAGCACACAGTTGGATTTTACTTGTTATGACTGAAAGAATTGTTATGTAAAAAGGAGAAGAAATAGTTAAACTTAGCTGAGTTTGTGTTATTAGTTGCATGGTATTACAAGATTTGAATTCTTTACTGAAATGCAAAAGAACACAGTCTCAACCTGGATCTCTAACAAGAACACTGACCTTGTAGATGAATGCCATTAAAGTTAAGTTTTCTAGTAGTGACTGCGGCACAGGCTTTGTCAGTTGTTTGGGGCAAGCCAGTTGACCTTTCTGCGTTTCAGTTTCTAATTTTTAATTGTTGTGTTGTTGTATAATGATGTGCTATATTTTCTTTCTTCCTTTTCCTTTCAATTTTCCCTTCCTCTTTCCCTTCTCCTTCCCTTTTTTTTTTTTTTGCCAACTTCCCAATTAAAAAGTCTAGATATCCAGCAGCAATGATCAGAAAACCTGCTTTCCAACAGTCTTCAGCACACTGCTTTTGTAGTCTCTTGAATGATGAATATGCCCAGTTTCTGGGCTACTTTTTCCTATGGTAAAAATGCTATTTTAAAATCAGATTACATCCTTCAGTTCTGCAATGAGTGTTCTTTCTTTCAGATATCTAAGACCTGTATGTCTTACTGTTGAATGATGTTGCAATATGTTTAGATTAGTCTTGTGAAGGAATCTTCATTCCAACCATTCTTTTTAAAGTGTCTTTACAGAGCCCAGTCTTCCAGATAGTCATAAAAATATATAAATAGCATCTTACTAACCATATTTTGCTAAGTTTATTAGTTTATTGTCCTTAAGCAATCCTAAACTTATGAAAATAATTAGGAAGACTGGTTCACCTACTTGATTTAGTCCAACAACTTCACTATCTGGTATTAGGCTCTTGGGGTAAGATTTCTACTGAATAGCATGAAAATTATCTAGGAGATGTTCACAGCATAAATGTAACAAAGACACTTTTAACTTCCTGCCTGCAGGAGTGTTTCATCCAGCTGATTGCAGGGAGATTTTAGGTAGAATAATGTGTAGGATAAGTGCTGCAAATGCACCCGTAATTTCTTTTCCTAGAAAGAACCAAATCTGTGTACATTCTTTATGCTTTTGGTAAAAGAACTTCTAACAGATTCAATCCATTCTTTGCCCCTGACAATGGGACACTGACACATAAATTAATCTTTTCTGTAAAGGACTGCATTTTCTTTTTCTATGTATATTGATGAATCATTAAGGAAAACTATCTATACAATACTCTGTTCAAAGTGTCCAACCTTCAAGATCAATGAATGAAATAATTCCTGCTGTGTCTGTTTTTTGCCTGTTGACCTTATCCTTCTATTTGGTCTGGTGGCTGGTGAAAGATCAGAAGAAATGGTAAGATGATGAGTTGTCTGGTGTATTTGGTCTTTTTTCAGCTGTCACATCCCATATCCATTTCACTGAGGTTTGTATTTTTCATTTTAATTACTTCTCAGTAATGCAAACACATGCAGAAAATGGGATGGGGAATATTGGAGGTGGGATGTGTACAAATTCTTTAGTCAAGCAGCTACTTCAAAAGGGATCATAATGGGAAAGGGATGCTCTTCTCTCAGAAAGTGGTCTTCTGTTATTTCCTTACTAGTGCAAGCATCTTACTTAACATAAACTTAGTTTAGTGTATACAGAAGTAAAATTTGGGGATATGATTTCCCAGCTTAATTTCTCCCTGATGTGGTACATGATTGTGCAAAAGTAAAGGACCTTCTACTGAAATCCTCAATCATTATGAAATGTATTTTAAACTTAAAGTAACTTTTTGAACTCTCTCCACCATTGTCACCCATCCCTTTTGATGTTCATAGGTAATATGTGATAGCCTCTATCTCTTACATACATCTGCTAGGCTTTCAGCAGAGAAAATCAAAATATCTACAGCCATTATTACATGTGAAATGTAGTGATATATACTTTTACTTCACTCTCTGGGATCAATAACCAAAAAGACTCTACTAAAGCTACACTCCAGGAAAGTTCACCAATGCATAAAAATACCAGACAGTTCATAGCTAATTCTTGATCTCCTTTCTAAAAGTGAAGTATTCTGTATAATATATAAGCTGAACAAATCAGTTGCCTATTATCGAATGGCTTATTTACCAATGATCCAAATGTACATCTTAATTTCCTGTACAATTGTCTCAACCCATTACTGTAGATAATGACTGCAAAGAACAGAAAAGCTGTTGGCAAATCACGATTAGTTTTTCTGAATTATTTTCAGTTTTCTTTACAGAAATCAGTTGTTCCATGCCATTTTCTTCCCTAATGTAAGTGCTAAGACAAACTGTATTTTTTCACTTTATAATTACTAGCACCAACTTTGACTTTCAACTGATTATTAAGTATTTTTATGAAGTGATGGTTTCCTCTGCTTTTCTTCATTATTTTTCATTGTTTGACAAACAGCCCTTATGACAAATACGCCCTGAGAATTTTCACAAATTTGTTTGAAATGACCCTCTGTTACTAATTTGGTCTTTGTGAATGTTCATCTGAAAAAGTCATGTGAGTTTAGTTAATGTACTGAATTACCTGACATTTATAAACAAGAACTGTGTTAGAAGCAATCATTAGGATACTTGATCTCTCACTGATAATAGTAAAATAATAGTCTTGCACAAAAAGTAGTAAGATTAGCAGATAAAGAAATTGTCAGTGTCATACATGTTTTACCATCCTTGTACTTCCACAGAAAAAACAGTATCCATTTATCTACAGATATTCTCTTTAGGTTTAAAATAGATAGATTTTCTGTTATTGAAATAAATGATGTATATTGGATTCTTTAATCCTTTCCTCATTTTGTCAGACTGTTGAGATGAAACTTTCATCCTAGAATCATGGTATCATCAGGGTTGGAAGGGGCCTTGATCATCCAGTCCAGCCGTCCACCCAGCACTGCCACTGTAATCCCTAAACCACTAAACCCAGACTACCCAGTGCCAGATCCAGACACCCTTATTGAACCTCCTGCAGCTGTCCTCAGTGCACTGATCGAGTCTTTCCAGGTCTCTCTGTAGATCCTCCTCCCCTTGGGCTGACCAACATTCCCACCCAACTTGGTGTGACCTGGGAATTTACTGAGAGTGCACCCAATCCCCACATCCAGATTGTCAATAAAGATATTATACTGGCTCCAGAACTAGCCTTGAGAATCACCTCAGTGACCTACCACCAATTGGATTTGGCTCCATTAACCGCAGCTCTCTGGGCCTGGCCAGCCAGCCAGTTTTTTTGTCCTCTGGACCTGGACACCCAGCAAAGAGTCTACACATCCAGGTTGTGACCAAGCAGTTTTTCTAGGAAGATGCTGTGGGAGATGGTGTCAAATGCTTACTGAAGTCTAGAGAGACCACATCTACCTACAGAAATGGGTTAGCCTGTCACAGAAAGAGCTGGTGAAGCAGGACCTGCCTTTTATTTTGGCTGGGCTTGATGCCCTGGTTGTTCTGCATGTGCTGTGCAGTGGAATTCAGAATGATCTCTTCCATAACCTTGCCTGGAACAATGGAAAGGCTTGCATTTCCAGGATCTTCCTTGCAAACATTCTTGTAGATGGCTGTTACATTTGTCAAGTTCCAGTCATCTGGAATTCCTCCAGTTAACCAGGACTGCTGGTAGATATTAGAGAGTGGTTTGGCAAGTTCTTTCTCCAGTTCCTTCGTAACTCGGGTGGATCCCATCAGGGCCCATAGTGAGTGTCTTATTGGCAAGGCAGGTCATTAACCATCTCTTCCTGGACTGTGGGGGCTTCACTCATCTCCCAATCACCAACTTCCATGTCAGGGATCTGGGTATCCTGAGGTAACTGCTTGAAGACTGAGGCAAAGAAAGTATTAAGTACCTCTGCTTTTCCTCATCCCCTACACTGCATTCAACAAATGGTGAAAGCACTCCTTGACTCTCCTTTTGCTGCCAGTGTATTTATGGAAAATTTTTTGGTTTTAAATGCAGTGGCCAAATGAAGTTCTACCTGGGCTTTGGCTGTGCTAATCTTCTCTTTATATGACCTCACCACATCTTTGTAGTCCTCCTAATTTACCTGACTCTCTTTCCAGAGATAATAAATTCTCTTTTTCCCCTAAGATCCAGCCTATGTTCTCTGTTTAACGAGGCTGGTCATTTTCCCTGATGACTTGTCTCGTGTAGTGTTGCATGCAGTTGTCTGTTCTGTGGAGTAGATTGAGTATATTCATATGAATATTCTCTATTCTATATAAGGCTGAGGATATTTTAGGTCTTCTCTAATCCTTTTGTTCTTAGTGTGAGTTCTGAGAGTGGTAAAATATGTTATGCTCCAGACAAGCTATTCAAGAAGAGTACCACCCTCCTTTTTCCTCTGGGCTTTAGAACAGAATCCCTGTAGGTCATAAAGGTTAAAAGAAGTACTATTAATGCTCAAAGCAACAAGGAAATACTCTACTTTTTGTTGTGTTGTGTTGGACTGTTCCGTTCCCCCCTGTTTTGTGATGGTTCTGCCCTGGTTCTCCCTCCCCTCCCTGCTACTGTCAGTTACCCCAGTTCCTCCCCGGTTTCCCTGGAAATCAATGCATGTTTTTCTAAACCCCTCCCCAGTGCCCTGCCAGTCACCCTCTGCCACCACCATTTTCTCTGGAAACTTCTGTCTAGGGCAAGGAGTGATTGGCTCAGGGGCCGGGGCCCCTCCTCCAAGTTGTTATTGGTATTTCCCTTCTGTCAATCCTCTGTACCCCCTCCCCCCTGCATTCCTATTCGCCTGAGGACGGGCTCCTCCCCTGTATCCTCTCCCTTTAAAAGTTGCTGTAGCCCCTCCCTTGTTCTCTTCGGTTGTTGGCTTCCCTGGAGTCTTCCTTAAACCAGCACTTGCCCCAACTGGAGAGCGCTCTCTTATTTCCTGCTGGTCGTAGCCAGAGGCAGCCTCGTCCCTCTGCAAGGAGCATCACTGCTATAACACAGGGTGCTCTCCTTAGGTGCTGTCCCAAACACTGAGAACGGGACAGTGCCCCCCGAGCTGCAAGCGGTGCTGGCCAGCTTGCTGGGACGCTCAAGAAGGTTGGCCCTTCTCCTCTCTTGCTGCGCTGCTTCAACTTTTCATTTAGATGGTTAAATTACATAGCAATTATACATGTATCATAGAATTATAGAATCAATCATAGAATCAATTATAGATGGTTCAGTTTGGAAGGGACTTTTAAAATCATCTACTTCTAACCCCCTGCAGTAAGCAGAGACATCTTCAACTAGATTAGATTGCTCAGAGCCCTGTCCAGCCTTACCTTGAATGTTTCCAGGGATGAGGCATCTACCACCTCTGTGGGCAGCCTGTGACAGTGTTTCAGCTCCCTCACTGAAAAAAATTTCTTCGTTATATCTAATATCAGTCTACCCTGTATGAGTTTAAAACAATCACCATTTGTCATATCATTACAAGCCCTACTAAAATGTTCTTTTCCATCTTTTTCATGAGCTGCCTTTGAGTATTGAAAGTTTCCATAGAGTCGGCCTTCTCTCCTCCTGGATATCTATTCCTGAACAGTCTTGGTGTTAAAACCTCAAAAGGGTTTACTCAAAAGGTTTTGACCCGTCAAGGGTCAAAAGCTCCATTTCACACTTTCAGTAGTCTCAGGTATTGTGATTCCTTTGTTGAATGCAAAAAAACAAAGGCACGTATGTTCATTATGTCTTAACTTCTTCTTATTAATTAGATAAACTGTTATGAAAGTCTGTGCAAGAAATCTCTGAGTGCCAAAAGGAGCTTTTCTCCTGTAGCATATAAATTAACTGTGTGTATATTACTTGAAAAAATTCTTGAGGATGAAGCTAACAACACACATGCTTGTACAAATTTTTAGGGAGATGAGTTTCTTTCTAAAGGAGCCAAACCAAAATGTTTAAAATATTTAAGTTAAATTGATGTGGTAACTATCAATGAATGGACTTCCACTAGACAGAAGAACAGACCTTCACCAAACATGCATTGATGTGTCTTCCAGATTAGTCAACCCTATCATAGGTTATCTTGCTCATATGATACATAATAAAACAAATATATTAAAATAAGAAAGACAGCAGACAAAAACCACTTTCACATCAATTGACAACAGCTTAAGACTGGATACAATTGTGCAATTTACTACATTAGAAATTCTTGGGTGCTTTTCTTTAAACATACATAGATAAATTTGATTGTTTTAGTTTCCCTGGATTATAAAGAATCTCTAAATGATTCATATTTTCTGATTTTTGTCTGAAATGGCTTGAGCAAAACATGTATCTGCTGTTTTTCAGAGAGAAGAAATGGGATTGGCTCCCAATATAAGCCAGTTTCTCATTTTGTTCTTGTTTATTAATCTTCATATTTCATCATAGGAGTCTTTGGTATTCTAGTATAGTCTATAGAGTTTGTTGATTCATTTCATAGCTTCATCTCTTCACTGAGATATAACACTTAATAGATATTGACATTTTTTTAGGACTGAAGTATCTGGTTCATAAAAGTAACTTTCACTTTTTTTGAGTCAGTGCAAGTCATTTTTAGACAACTAAAAGCAGAAATTGCAGACTCAGGCCTTTGTTGATCTGATTTTGCATCATTCTGGCTTAATACTAACTTCTCTTTGTGAGGATTGTGATGAGTCTGTGAATAATCCTGCCGTGTTTTTAATTCTGCCTTGAGGTGCCACTCTAGGTCTAGTGGAAGTAGGAATGGTGGCTTTGTCTTGAGAAGTAGAAGGAAAAGCAGCACTTGGGATTGTGTGTGACATTTCCCTCTTTATTCTTAAAATTAGTCTGTAAGAGACATCAAAATGCTTCTTGTTCACTGTATGATTATGTCCTCTGAGGAATTAGCAGCCATTGACATGGAATGTAAGTTATAGATAATGAAGTACATATGCATAGACACTATTTGAAGTGCCCAAGGTTAATTTCTGTGTAAAATAATGATCTGTTCTCTTGAAAATTGATCTGTTGTATGGAAATTAAAGGAGAAAATTAATTATGACGTCTTTATAAATCAATCAAAGTACCTATTCATGATTATATATAATAGATGCCCAATTTTGAGTATCTTTACAATACATATAAGTAATGAAAATAGCATCAAAACATAAACCTATTTGCAATAAGCATGTAAGCCATTTTGTTTTGTAGTCAACCAGATGCTCAGAATAAAAAAAGATAATCAATAAATTAAATCAATGAGAGAGGAAAGATCTTCTCATGGCTGAGGCAATGGATTGAAAGTCAGGAAATTTGATTTCAGTTTTCGACTCTGTCACAGGCTTCCTGTGTGACATTAGGTAAGTTATATTTTCTCTCCAGACCTTGTTTTTTCATCAATTTACAGGAAAGAGCAATATTCTTTCTTCAAAACTATTCTCAAGCTTTTTCTTGTAAGCTACAGTACACTGTAGCTACACTGTCACCCTTAAGACGGCATTAAGCACTTCATACTTGAATTTGTAAGGTCTCAGCTTACAGTACAGGGGTTGCAGGTAGAAAAGCTGAGTTTGCCTTTTGATCAAGCCCCAAGGCAGCATCCACTTTCAAAGTCAGCCTTTTATTGGTGTGAGCCTGTGGTGTTGGTTTTGGATAGATCTCTAGACAGGCAGGGAGGCAAGCTGAACTGGCACTACCTCTTGTCTGTGTGCAGATAGAGGGCTCTGGTAGCCTTGGTGCTCTGGTAGCCTTGGTGCTCTGGTAGCCTTGGTGCTGAGGTAGCCTTGGTGCTGTGGTGGTCACATTGGTGCAGCCAAACCTTTTCCCTTTTCCCAAACACACTGCAGGGCCCTGCAGATATTCCAGTGACTGACATCAAACAGGGATGCTAGTTGTGTTCCTCCATCAACTGTGTAGGCATATGTTACCTTAATATTGGTGTTTTGTTTTCTTCAGGAACCTCTAGACACTGAACTAATACAAAGAACAGTGAAATGATGAAAGTTCTGAAGAAAAAAATAGTCATTAACAGATAGTAATTTCCTTTTATCCAAATATGTAAGATCACTCACTTCTGTTTTGACAGAAATCCTAAGTTGTTCACTGTCAAATACTTCCCTACAAGTATTCGACAAAAACGTTTGAATGGAAACTATTTCTCTTTTTTTATTTTCTCTTATTTCTCTTTTTAATAAATTTGAGTGAGTGTGCTTTTGCTTTATTATAAGTAATTACTGCAATGTGGCAATGTTTCAGGATATCCTTTTTTATCTTTTGGTTTTGCATACATTGGAAATAATAAGCAATATTTCTGAGAATGCAATAGGAACATCATATTTTGTTTTTTTTTTACTTTAGATTTTCTATTTTAAGATATTTTGTTTTATATTTATGATTGTCTTTAAAAACATGACTAAAGCCTTAATTCTACAACAGTAATGTGCATTTGAATTTTCTTTGAACTAAGCATATTTGTAGCAATGTGCACAAATTTCAGGGTGTGTTACTGTGTGTTTTTTTATACAAAGACACACATACATCAACAGTTTCAGTAAATATAGGTCTTTATTTGTCTATTTCACTGCAAACTCTCTTTCTCTATAAATCTGACACTTGTCAGATTACATGTGAATATCATCAAAGAGGAATTTAAACTGAAAACAAAACCACTGGTATAGCATAATTATCATAAATCAAGATTATTTTGTATTTTGAAAACATAGAGGAACATTCATTCCTCAAATAAACAGAAAAATAAATAGAAAATGATACTTTAAAATGGATTCTATTAATTGAATCTCCAAAGAAACTGTGTTTTACCTTTGTGGGACTTATACATATAAATGTATCTGTACTTAGGGTTGTTATCTAGCCTCCTTGTTTAGACAGACATCTCACTCTGAAGGTGGGATTTATCTCATCTAAAATCAACAGGTATTAACTATCTACATTTCTCTCCATAATGAAGAATTTCTTCTCGTAATGTAGGATATTACAAGGTGTAGATAAGATGTAACTTGATACTTGCAGTGAACCCAGATAGTTGCAGTTTTTACAGATTACTACCTATAATAAACATTTTAAACCATTTAAGCAACACATCAGCACTAATAGTTGGTAACTTATGTCCTTCACGCTCTTGCTGAAATGTGGCCGTTCCTGAGGTGATGATCAACCTCAATATAAGTCCACAGCAGTGTCCAGTGTAAAGCAAATACATCCTCAGCTTTGTCAAATCAGCAAGGGCCTTGTGTTTCCTTCATGGCTCAGAAACTGCATGGTATGGTAGCTGGTGTCTAAGCCATGGAGTGTCACGAGAAATAAAAGGCCTCTCTTAAGGATTCAAGGATGATCAAAGATTGTAAAATGTAGTAAAGGTGGAGAAAATCTACATGCAGTCCAGATCTAATGTACAGATCTGCTATTTAAATGTTCTTGATTTATAACATAAACATTCATGACAGTGTTGCATGATAATTTTTCTCTTATTTTTTTTACCTCCAGCCATCAAGTAAATGACTTAAGATTTCATTAAAATTTAATATTTCTTAAACATCTTTATTATGTTCAACTAGAATTTTTCATAGATACATAGAGTCCCTTAAAATCAGAAGGGACCATTACACCAACTGATTGACTTGAATAACACAAACTGTTGAACCATATCAATTTCTCTCACAGTGAGCTCTCTAAACTTTTTATGACCACTGCTGGTTCCATGCAGAAATATTTTGTATTTTGACACATCTTGATCTGATAAAACAGAAATGGACAATCTGCAGCTTTTCTTGGTAGTAGTGTGAATGAATTTTCCTTGAAGTTCAAAATGTGTGCTATTCTTGCTGTAGCCAAGCTGTTAAAGTTCATTTCAACTTCCCTAACATTAATTCCACCTTCTACTTCATTTTTTTTTAAGGATACTCAGAGCTTTGTTAAACAAATTCCTGTGTGGTTGCAATTTCCATGATTGTTTTCAGCATAATGTTTAGTTTCATCATTGGAGAAAATCACAAAAAAAAAAAAAAAAGAATATCTGGGGTCTGACTTATGGCCCTGAAAAAAGAAAAAAAAAGGTTTTTTTCTAATTTTTTAATAGTATCAATGGCTGAAAACTGCAGTCTAAAGATGTGGAATTTTATGTAGTTGCTTGAGTTCAAAGTAGGCAGATGTGTTTAGAGGAAGGCATTTGCAGAGGTCTAAAGTCAAATATTTACAATTAGAATATTTTTTTTAATTGCATGAAAGTTAGTAATATAAACTGGACCCCATTCTGTCAGGATTTGACTCTCACACTTCTTAATATTTCACTGTCACCTTGATGGATCGTTTGGTGGATCAGGAAAATGTAGTGTTATGCTTTTGTCTTTATTACTCCTGAGAAATATAACATGAAAGCTGGTAGAAAACTTGGTATTTTTCCATTTATAAGCTGAATTCTCAGTGGATATTTCCTTTCATAATGAAGCCTTTTACCCTAATGAAGTGCTAGTCACTGGAAAAGAGTATAGCCTGAGATGAATTAGTGACTTTACCAAATCAGCACTGCAGTGACTGCAGTGCTGTAGGTAGTATGGGACAGAGAAAGGCTTTGAGAGAACCCCGGCTCTGTTGGAATTTATCATTCCCATGAGCTTCAGAACCAGTCAACTCTGGAAAAAATATGGTTCTTGTTTCACTAGCCCCTACAGCTAGTTATTATTCAGATGAATACAAAAAATGTGGCAAGTTTATTAGCACACTAAAACCTGTAAAGGGATGACTTAACAACTCTTTCAGATGAGAGAAGTCTGTGCATCCTATTCCCCAAAGCCAGGTAAGGCAGAAAAGCACAGAACATTAAAAAAAGAAAAATAAAAAGAATAAGAATGAAAAAAAAAAAACAATTTCTGTCCTCAAAATGGTGCAACAGCTTTCACTTATGGTTCATTTGGCATATATTTCATAGAGATGTAGGATATTTTGACTTTCTTGCTCTCACTTTCTCCTCTGATTTCTTTTGTAGAAGATAATCTAATGTTGAAATTTGTTAAATAAAAGTCAAATTTCAGATTTTTACTACAAGGTGCAAGGAACTTTGGGTCATTATGAAAGAGAGGTTAGAGAAACCTTTATGAAAGAGTGATAAATCATAGGAAAAACTGTCTTGATTATTTAGCAAATCAGAGAGCAGAGAAAGGACTCTGAAATCAGGAAGTTCTCATCTTGTCTCTGAGGCTGACTTCACAACCCCAGATAGAAATGGATGCTCAAATAAATACAATTAAATGTCTTTGTCATTCTAAGACTTACTCAAAGTATCTGGGCTGGGAATCACTATGATTTTATATTCTTCTTTCTTACTCCTTACAGGAGAAACCAGTGCTGGTTATCAGAGGGACATCCTTGCAACCCTCAAAAAGTCAGCAAAGCCTTAGCAGCTGAATTCTGAAACTGTGTCTTGCCTTGCTATCACTGTGAACTGCTTACCACTGTGGCTGATTGGTTTGTTTTTCAAAAAGAAAACAGAGCATTATATAAGCATGCCAAAATTAGTGTCAGCGTGAAATTTTCCACAGAGAATAAGAGAGAGTTACTAGAAAGACTATAGGTAATTTATACCTTTCTTGAGCTTTATTTTTGCTTGGATTCTGGAAAGCTATATTGCATTTTTATTCCTCTGTCACAAGGCTAATGTGAAGATTAATTACTGAATGTTTCTTAATGTTTTGCAATCAATGGTAACTATCACTGTAATTTATAATAACTGAACACCAAAACCCTTCTTTTAGTAGCAGAAAATTTGAAAGGTCATTATCAGTCTAAACTTGGCATAGAATTCAAATCTTCTATAAAAATCCCAACAAATCCACAACCCAAAACAAGCAAAATTCAATCAAATAAAGGGAATAGTAATCAGAAACTTTGAATACAAATGTTTTCTTTCATTAGGGGAAAACTCAGTTCATTCATTTTGCATTTTAAACATTCCCTTGCAGTGGTATGAATTCAGAGCAACCCCATTGTTCTTGCATACCATCTATGAAATTAGATGAGCTGGAAGAGAAATACAAGACTACATTTTTTGCATAATGTGGGAAATACAAGAGGACGTGTGATAAAATGGGTGGGCTTCAACAGTGTGACTATGGATACTGAACTAGGACCTGGAAAACATGTGGTTGGAAAGAAAATATTCCAGTTTTACTGACATAAAAGTTTGGGTTTTTTTTTATTTTTATGGTGGGTTTTTTTGGCTTTGTTTGTTTTTGTTTGTTTGCTTTTGTTTTGTTTTTTAGTTTGCTCTTTCTTTTATTTTTCTCTATTTTATTGGTTAGAACCTGAAAAAACTGTATGGGTACACTCAGTTGCCTAAATACTTTCATCTGCATGCCAGCTACACCTTTTTGGTTGGTCCTTCATGATTCACAGATCACTGATGAAGTATCCATTGCAGATGGGCAATTTTGCAGTTTTATTACCATAAGAGAATTAATATCTGATTTCTGTCTGTTCTTGTCTCTGAGAAGTGTGTCTAAATAGGTAACATTTATAAAATTAAAATATCTCATCTGCAGACTTTTTTTTCTGCTTGAGTCAAATTTTTTTGTCATACTTCACTCTGTGAATTTGTATACCTTTACATACAAATGTGAATAGACAAGGAGTTGAGTACAGAATCCCTTGTAAAAACAGACTCTAGGCTTAAAAAAAATCTGTTGAAAATTTCTAATAACTAGAGTGTGAAGAGATTGTGGAATGCTGAATATTTGTAAAGCTTATACTAGGCATATGTTTATTTTTTATGTTAGAGGGTTAATCACACCTGCCTGATACCTGGCTTTCTGCCTGCTTATGTGAGCTTTCAGGCGTTTCCTTGGACTTGCCAGCAGAAACTCACTACGTCAGTCTACCTGTGAGGACAATCTCACTGCTTGATTTTACTGATGCTGTCCCCAGGCAGAAGAACCATGAAATTAAGGTGTCAGTTTGAGCAGAGGAGGAAGAGATGTGGCTCTTGTCCAAGCTGGTCTTGAGGAAAGCAGAGACTTCTGGCTCTGTGGCTCCTTCCAGTTTGTTTGGATTTCACTTTGGACAAGAAATGTAATAATAATGACAATAACAACAACAACAGCAACAACTTAATTTAGCAATTTTCCCCTAAGAAAAGGAAGATATGAATAGATAGTTCTGTGTAGCCACAAATAACCCCAAAAACCTCTATATAGTTTTTTCATATTGAACTCTGAGAAATGCATTCCATTATCAGCATTGGTCGTAAAAAAATTTAGTCTTCACACATCAGCCTTGATTTTTTCTTTGATGATATTCAAATTCTAATATCTGTACATTTTATAGTCTGTTAGTGGTACAGATAACAGATGAGCTGGATCTCAATGATGCTCTAGTGGAAGTTATGGCTGTGTAATTTGTGATGAGAGGTCTCTGAACACCCAGACAATTTCTCCTGCCTTTGTAAAGTGGCATCTAGATCCTCCATCAGCTAACTCTGTCTCACCCGTTCCTCCTTTATCCATTAAGAAATCATCTCCCATGCAGCCCCCCTGATTGCAGGTCTTATGTTAACAGGGCAGTAGACAGGAGTGCTTAGAAAAGTAACGTAAACCATCTAAACATGCAAATTAAGAGACTGTCTATTTAATACACTTTTCTACTTTGTTCCCACTACTTCCTTTTGGTCTTCATTAATGATCACTATTAATACCATGAACTCTATATAAATATGTATCTCAAAATTGTCAAAAGAAGGAAAATTACATCTTCAGTTATTAGTATGGGTCTTACTCATGCTAACACATGCAATATCTTCAAGTTTGAGAATTATTTGAAAGTCAATTGCCTCCCTTGACTTTTTAAAGTTAGTTTTTTTACTGTTCACACATTACATTAAAGAATGAAATATTAACATGGGTATTATTAGTGTTATTATTGCATTGAAATAAGCATAAATGAATAATCATATAGTATCTCCTAAAGTTAAAACAGTTTCATATGAAAAATCTTACTGCAGGTTGCTTGGTCTCTTGCATCATATAGGCATATGGAGCTAGACAAGGTTTAAATTAGCATAAGGGGTAAAAAATAAACTGCTCTGCTTTTATAAGCTGTTCCTTGATATTGAGCTCTTTATCTTGAAAAAAAATCACAGATTTAGCCGAAATTTCTAGCCCACTGAGTCCAATAAAAAGTAAAGTTTTTTTTAAAAACTGAACAATTAACTTTTTTGCTAGTGACAACTTGTGAAATTTGTTGCAAGAGAGATGTTCATTTCTCTCCTCAACACCTGCTACTTTTCATCATGGTTATCCCACCCAAAGTTTGTTTTTCCCCCTTACCTCATGATGTTCATCTTCTAATTTCCTCAGTACTTTTACTCTAAATAATTGCAGTTGCTCTGCTTAGTTCTTGCAGACTGGATAAAGAACTCTATCATGGAACTTACATAAGAGGATTGCTTTTTGGATATTTGAAGCATTTCCTTTGAATAACGTTTTATTGTGGTCTTTTACTGGATTCATGTGAAAATGCAGATTCCTGGCAATATTTCTGCACATGTACTATATTTTTCTAAAATCTGAATAAGTCTTCAGAAACTTCTTCTTAGCTAATCCTTTAATTCTTACATCCTTAGCCTACTTTGGAGGGTAAATTGTCTGCCTTTTTTTTAGAAAGCTTAATAGCAAATGGATAAGATGCTTTTTGAAAGAGAAAATCTTCATTCTATAACTCTACCTTCTTGCAACCAAGGGTTATACAATTAAATTATGAAAAGGTGATACACATGTAAGAGAATGACCCTCTCTATAGGCTGTTTGATAAAATTTTGTTCATAGTTCAATGCATAGGTAGATACTTTTGTCTTAGTCTGCAAAAATGGAAAAAGTAGCTTGTTAATTCATAGAGAATATAGTTGTAAGCTCTTCTTATGGGGGCTGGATAAATAATAGGGGTACTCTTGCCATATTTTCACCCTTTTACAAGAATCCATGTTAGTGTTGCCTTTGGAAATGGAAAGACACAGCAAAATATTCAACCTGTCCCCCATTAGAGTATTTCTAAGGTCACAAAGACCCAGAGAATCCTTCAGCTTTCTTCTTGTCACTGTAAATTCTAATATCTTATCTTAATCTCTGGAGAAATTCTTACTTTATCCTGCATCATATTTGTAATATTTGTACAGCAAATAACCAGTATCTTTCCAATTCAGAGCTTGGATGATTCTTGACAAATGCAACAACACACTCAGAAAATTCACAGGCATCAGTAGGATTAGTCCAAGCTGCTGAAGGAAGATGAGATTAAATGAGAAAAGTTGTGGGAAGAAATGCAGCAGGAAAGAAGTTCAGTCAAAAAGCATTACTAAATGCAGAAAAGCAGATGAAGGTTGACACTAAAGTTTCCTGCTGTCATTTTCTCTTCAGAGGACGAAATGGAAGACTCCAGCATGGATCAGACTCAAACTGCAGAATTACACATACTGGCATTTTATAATGCTTTCTTTACTCTCCATCTTTTTCACATCCCTTTAGTTTTAAGGGATTTTTACCAGCCTTTATGATGGCATGAACCAGGATATTTTGCTGAAGACAAATGTTTCATATTAGAAATCTGAACCTCAAGTCATTTTGAAGCCAAAGCCATACTCCTACTACAGGTGTTCTTTCTAGGTTTTATGTCCTTTTAGGGACTCTCACAGTCCCAGGTGCTGTACTGGAAATGACACTCCACAAAAATGAGATCACCTTTGATCGCCCCAGCACCTTTGAGCTCCCTGGACTGTGACTGCAAAAGGCACAAGAAGGTAAATGGATTCATGGGCCTGTCAGACAGTACTGTCATGCTGCAGTCCAAAATGGCTTTTGCAATTAATCTCTGTTATCTGTCTATTTCATCTTTTCAGCATTCAATGTTGAAATGTGTTTATTTTCAATATTAGTTTTGCCATCAGTGTTAAGACTTTTTTTCATCATCCTGAGTCAGTTTCTTTTCTGAAGGACCATTTCTTTCTAATATTTCTATAAATGAATGGCATATGAGTATTGGATGCTAAAATGTAGCAAGAAATGATGCACACCTGGATGCAAAGGTAATAAATCCACATCATCTGGACAGATGAGAAGCAGATGTTAAAGTTCCTGTGTGATTTCTTTTATTTTTTTGTCTGCTAAGGAATAAAATCTGACTGTAATATGTTCATATTATTTTTGGCTAGATCATTTGCTATGTGATGTTGATCTGAATTGATGTTTCCAAACACACCATTCACGTGGTCAATAATTCAGATTCCAGTGCGCTCCTTGGTGTGCCAGACTGCATATGCTAACATTTAATGCCAGACTGAACTTGCTGTGCTATTCAGCAGGATGAATCACCATGACGAAGGAGGGTGGCTCCCCAGGTATATTGTGCCATATGTTTCATGGTGTAGTGAATAAAGGATACACAGTGTTTGACTTGCATCTTGCAGTGTAGCTTCTACCATCTTCCTTGGCCTAGGTTCTGGGAGCTCCTTTGACAGTAAATGTGCTGCTTCAGTGCAAGTAAATGACACTGCACCTACTGCAGCAAATACCAGTGAGGTTTCCACTGAAAATCTCAAATTCACCTAGCTGGGAGAAGGAGAGGTATGCATTTACAAAACCAAGATAAAAAAGAGGGTAAGAGAAGCTATAAGATAATGCATGAAAAGGTCAGCATCCAAAGATACATGGAAAACAGCTGATCAGCTCATATATCCTGAGGTCCAGCATCACTCCAATGATGTTCTTAAGCATTGCTGTTCATCAAAAATCTTTATTTAGCTCTCTTGAAGAAAAACCACAGTAGATTTCACTTTACTATATCACATGAGTATCTAAAATTAGTTTATTTTCCTCATGCAGTTTTGCCCTTTGAAGGGGGAAAGAAGACACCTTTTGTCTCTAGTGCCTAAATATTTGTGTTGCCACATAGGCACACTGATCTCACTGTTATCTCTGCCTCCATTGAGAGTAATTTTCTAAAATTTCCTTTTCGTAACAAATTGCTAGATCTTCAACAAATAGGTGGTGATAAAAATTATTTATATCTGATAAACAACCATGAATTGGTGTCTTTGAGATGAAATATTATAACAGACTGGTGTAATGCAGCAGTTTATCCCTTCTCTTGATCAGAAAATGGACAAGAATTGGAGAGCAGCCTATGTCTAGCCAGAATCTGCTTTTGAAAAATAGCTGTATGTTGTATTTTCCCCATTTTTATTACTATTATTACCTCAATTAAAAATTAGGGTTAAATATGTAACAAAAATAAACATAATGCAGATAGTTCATCTGAATTATGCCTTCTTTAAAATTATGCAAATGCCCTTTTTTGTAAAACATTTTGCCTTCTATTCTGTTCTGCTATTTTTTGTATTTCAAGCAGGTATCCAGCAGTGACAGGCATCCATATCTTCTCTTTTAGGGGGTACTTTTAAATATTTGCCTTTCAATTTGATTTTTAATGCAATATTGGAATGCATGTATCTTATAAACATTCAGCCAGGAATCATGATAGAGGCATATTTCAGTATGTTTGAAATTATAAATGTCCCCATGCTTTCACAAAAGGTGGTACCAAGATGTAGACAGGCTCTGATTTGCTCAGTTATCAGTTCTATCTGGGTAGGCTGCTGATTCCTTTTAGAAATTATTTGCCCTTCTGTAGTAATTTCTTTCTCCTCTGCCTTCAGTGACAAAGAAGCTGTCCCTTACCCTGTTTGAAAGTAATCTCCAGAAATAAGATGCTCAGCTTGATTCCTTCTGGTCCTTTTCTGAGAATAATGACATGACATGGAGTATAATTCTTACTGTATGTTATGTTCTGTAGAACTTGTTGTTCTGTGTATTTGGCATCAACTACAAAAATACATAAATAAAAAACAACTGTCCTATGATTCAATTCAGGCTGCATTGACTGGGACAACTGATTCCCATGATTCATATCTTCCTAGTTCATCTATTATTTAAATGTTAGTGTAAACACATTGAAATTCTTTTATACTTCTCTGTTCCCCACAAGAATGAGCCTAAAAAACACTACTGGTGGAGTGTCCTGATTGATGGTTCTTCCCCCAGAGATAGTAGAATTACAGACTCATTCCAGTAAAAGAGCCAGAGCAAGTATGTTTGAAATTATCACTGCATTTCACCTTCCAGTATTTTCTCATATGAAGATGATTTCTGAAAAAAAAGCTTGATTTCTCTGAGGACCAGATGCTTTCAGAGTGATGGCCAGATTCAAAAAAATAAACAAGTGTCTTTGTGAAGGATATTCATCTTTCATGCAGAGAAACCTAAACCCCAGAGTTCTTGTAAGTGTCACTCACATCCTGAGGATGGCTTACTTATTGGGGAACACAATGTTTTTGCCAGGCTTAAATGCCAGCATAATTTTTTTACAGAACAAATCTTCAGAACATGGCACTTACACCCAACAAGTCTTGCCTAAGAACTCATAGCTGTTTACTCAGTGCCTAGCTGCAATCCCAGGCAATATTTACTTTAGATAAATTTAATGTACTGAAGCTGTAAATGCAAAATCAGTTAATATTATGTTCTCTCCTAAAACTGCAGTTGATAGAAAAACATTGTGCTGTACAAGTCATTAGCAGATCCTGCCTATGGGGTGGGATACAAATAATAGAGGTAGGCAAATTATCTCTTGATTCTTTGCAGTTAGGAGATACTGCTGGTACTTAGATCTATCTATCCAAGTATAAGCCTGCACTGGTAGTTTTCCAGTTCCACATATCTAAAATTCAAGGCCTAGTTTAGCACACTGATGCAATTAGATGCCCAAAGCTAATCAAGATTTTTGCAGTGCTTTAAAATTAAAGAGTTTTAAAATAAGCCTGCAAAAGCTGCTCTGCTTTACTGAGCTTCTTTTCTGAACAAGTTTATATGGCTACCCTGTATCTTTTGTTTGATCTCAAGAGTGTTTTCTTCTCTTAGGAGTTTCTGAGGCTGGATATCACCTACAGCCATTATATAAAAAATTTACTTCTATTACATATTCATTTTACATCTAATATCTTTGAAAATTTCACTGATCTCTTCCCATTTGTGTTCTTATTGCCTATTAACTGCCTGCTTACTTTTCATCCTTATTGTTTTCCTTAAAAGCAGTGATTGATCTGCTTCACTCTTTTAATGATTTTGGTTCTTTCCTTCATCTCTTCCCCTAGTTTGAGATGCAAAACCATGGGAAGAGTTTTGTGTGAATTGCTGTGTTCCTTATCTGTAGTTTACCACTCAAATAGTGATATGTTTCCTGCTTTACTGGCTGGCATTACCAAAGTTTCCTTGGCCAAGTACCTGCAATTTCTGGTTACTTTTACTGTTTTTCATTTTCTCTTCTTTTTATCAACACAGTTCAGATGAAATTGGGCCATTCATTAGATTATAATGTACAGTTTTATCCAGTGAGAACCACCCTCTTAGGTCCAGTCACAGTCACCTTTTGTGGTGTCAGAATTGCTTGAACAGAACATTTTTCTGAACTTTTAAATTTTGTGTGAATAGTAGATTTATAGATACAGAGGTCTGTGGATATGAACAGTACTTGTGCAGCTGTAGAGGAGGAGAAGAGGAAAGATGAACAGAGAATATGCTTTATGCTCTTTGTAGGTCTGCATTCTGCAGGCTTCTTGGACAAATGAAGGCTGTAACTTTGATGTCCTTCCTTCCTTCCGCCACTTCCGCCACTTCCGCCACTTCCGCCACTTCCTTCCGCCACTTCCTTCCGCCACTTCCGCCACTTCCTTCCGCCACTTCCGCCACTTCCTTCCGCCACTTCTGCCATTTCCTTCCACCACTTCCTTCCTTCCGCCACTTCCTTCCTTTCTTCCTTCCGCCACTTCCTTCCTTCCGCCACTTCCTTCCTTCCTTCCGCCACTTCCTTCCTTCCTTCCGCCACTTCCTTCCTTCCGCCACTTCCTTCCTTCCTTCCTTCCTTCCTTCCTTCCTTCCTTCCTTCCTTCCTTCCTTCCTTCCTTCCTTCCTTCCTTCCTTCCTTCCTTCCTTCCTTCCTTCCTTCCTTCCTTCCTTCCTTCCTTCCTTCCTTCCTTCCTTCCTTCCTTCCTTCCTTCCTTCCTTCCTTCCTTCCTTCCTTCCTTCCTTCCTTCCTTCCTTCCTTCCTTCCTTCCTTCCTTCCTTCCTTCCTTCCTTCCTTCCTTCCTTCCTTCCGCCACTTCCTTCCTTCCTTCCGCCACTTCCTTCCTTCCTTCCGCCACTTCCTTCCTTCCTTCCGCCACTTCCTTCCGCCACTTCCTTCCGCCACTTCCTTCCGCCACTTCCTTCCGCCACTTCCTTCCGCCACTTCCTTCCGCCACTTCCTTCTGCCACTTCCTTCCGCCACTTCCTTCCTTCCTCCACTTCCCTCCGCCACTTCCTTCCTTCCACCACTTCCTTCCTTCCTTGCTGTTCCTTTGGACTTTATTTGAACAGATCCTTATTTCTATTTCTTTCATTCTTGACTGGGAAAACAGATTTAGCAGGGTTTAACCCATTCTTCCATCACCATTGATCCATGTAACACATACTCCTGTAAGTTGTTTTATAAAGTGTTTTATTGATTCCTTTCATTTATTTATATGACATTTATTTTTTTCAGTCTTTCCTGACTTCTCTAAATCCATCTAGGTACAGGGTTTTCCTTACCTCTTCACCTGATCAACTGCTACTGTATTATACAAAACACTGCTGGACCAATGTATTTTTACATTCTGCCTCTGTCCACTGTCTTCTTTAGTTTTGAATGTCCCCACACTTCTCCATTTTTCACCTGATCATATTCAGTTCTAAATCTTTATTGAAGCTTCATAACTTTGCCATACCTCTATGTCCATATCTGCCCTTTCACATTATGCCCTTTTTATAGTTCTGTGCAGGTTTACCGTTTCTAACATACTGGTCTGCACATCTTGACAGTTTCTATAGTAGTTGTGATTCTTCTATGGCCCTCGTATGTGATTTGAAATGACTGCACTGGGCATCAATTTCTGGTAAATGGTACCAACTAACTTTCATTTCCCTTGCCATCATTCCCATTTTTTATCTTCTCTGAAACTAGACTGGACACTCTTTAGAGCAGGAGATTGATGGACTTATTTGACCACCTAATAGAAAAGGGCCTTGGTGTTCAGTGAAGCTTTGCCTTGAAGTAGCAGAGCATCAGTACAAATAAATAAGAGTTTTCATTATCTCAGTAGTGCTAATTGCTTAGAATTGTACCAGACAGGCTCAGTTTTATTTTTCAGCTTGCCTTTCTTTTGCTGACAGAAGAAATAAACAAGAAAAATATATCTCCACAGCCTCAGGAAAAAAACAAACAAACAAAAACAAAAACAAAAACCAAAAAACCTGATGATTTTCTATTTTGTAGCCTGGTACTTGTTCTCTCATTTCACCTGATGAAATAATGTGCTATACGTTACATTAAAGGGCCTTATCTGAATTTATGTACTCAGAGGCTTATTACTTATAACAGTGAGAGACAAATTGGCACTTAAATAATGGCTTATTCATTAATATATGCAGTGAAGTACATAGTCATGTTATGGAAGAGCTCAAACAATTATCATGCTCAATAATATCTCATAATGAGCTGGTACTCAATCTCATATTGACCTTTCTCCACTCTCTGAAAATTGTTAAGGATGAGAGTGGTGTAAGATGCTACAAAGCCTTTTTCACTGGGATTATAATTTCAAAAGACATGATTAAGGGGTGTATCCTCATCCATTCAAGGAAAAATAGTGATGGTTATTGTTTGTAGTCACAGTCCTCTCAGACCCATAAGACCACTGCTGAAAGTAGTGTATTAGGTATCAAAGGCAATGAATAGCACAATAGATTTATGGGTCTAATGCCTTTTGTAAAAATAATTTTCTTGTAATAAGAAATAAAACAAAGGAATAATTAATTTTAATTTACATTTAGTATTAAATTATTTGTGATAATTACCTTCCCCTTATTTGTTTCCAGTCTATGCAGACCTGACCTGATTTTCAGGTCTCCTGAGAGCTTTGCAGATCTGCAGTGTTAATCCATAAGTTAGTTCCCTACTGTTGTGTAATAAAGTCTTCATTGCTCAGATGGGTAACTTCCTTCACTGCTCTCACTGCTAGAATCAGCCTGTGATTTCTTATGTAGCTACACATCAATTAGTTGGGCTCAGAAATGGGAAAAATTAATTCCAGACCTTTTTATTCCTATAGTCAATGCCAATACACCTATATAAGCACATATTTGTCCACCACCACAATGTGGTATCAGTAGCTTTGACACAACATTCATTTCTGCAGAAGAATCTATAGATAAGCATAAGGTATGTCAGACCACAGATTTGGACCTGATGGATTGGCCTCCTGCTAGATCAGCTTGGCCACATTGAAGTTGTGGATTACAGATGGAAAGAATGAGAAGATATCTTGGTCACCCAAGCCTGGAAGGACTTCAAATTCACATATTCTGTTTTAAACTGAAACAGGAGGTTTCAGTCTTCTTCCAGAAGCTGCCTGTTTGAGATATACTGCTAGACATATGTAATTCTCACCAGTTCTTTCCCTCTGTATCTGTAGTATAAGGAAATAATGATCCTTTTGGCCTTGGAAATGCTGAAACAGTTTCGTTTCACAACTTTCACTGAGCACTGGACACTGTCACTCCTGCCAAAGTTTTCATATTGCATTTTCAATTTGTGGCATGGCCTCAGGTACCTTCATCTTACAGCACATCCAGTGATGTTGTTCTGTAAATCTGGTCTGTCTGTCTTAACTTCATTAGAAATATAAAACTCTCCTTCAAGAAAATTGCACTTCACTGGGGAGTATTTTTTGCAGTCACCAAGAATTAATATACATATCAAAACACAATCAAAACCACAATCACACACATTCAAAAACACCACTTCAGTGAGAAACAGAGGGGGATTTCAAAGGATTTTTGGAATGAGAGAAACTCAGGGAGAACAATATGCACCACCCCTTTGCAAGCCAAAGGTTAGCACGCAGAGGATCAGGGCTGGAACATGCAACTCTGGCTCCTGCTAAAGGATTAATTCTTTGGCTAGCAGTGTTTTAATATGTGAACACTCAAAAGTGGAAACAACATCTAAGACACCTTTAGTTAGAGTAGTTACAAATATATGAACTTTGTTTTCTAGAGTTTAAAAAAAGGCTATTTGTACTCAAAAAAAAACCAAAACCAAAACACCAAAAGAAAGCATGACAACCTCTTTACAAAGGGCAAAAATGTCAGCATTTTAGAGGCAACATATTTTTGATATACATTGCTATATGCCAATGAAAATTCATACAGTTAATAAGAAATATATTAGCTGCAGTGTTCTCATTTTGTTTTAGTACTCTTACACAAATGCATTTAAAGCAAACAAACTTCTCAGTGCCCAGCAAAATTTAATTAAAAAATGCAGAGCAAATTTTACATTTTAGGGATATACATGCACTCCATCTCTGGGTATAAACACATTATATGTTATATAACACCAAAATGCACCTCACCTCCCACAACAAGCCTCCAACTCTTTTCCCTCTTGCAGTATAAAAAAACCCAGTCTGATTTTTTCCAAGTTTTGTTATTAAAAAATAGGGCAGTGAATGCCAATTTTCATCTCTTGGCAAATGTTTATAGCCAAGATGTAAACCCCTGAAAACAGGGGTTTATAATTTAAATGCTGACACAATCTTAACTAGAGCAATGGGAACACTGTTGCCATAATTGCCATTCTCTGGAAAGTATTTATGGCAAGGCTTCAACCTTTCTTAAGGCAGAAATTCAGGCCTTTGGCTGCCATTGACTGTGGGTGATGGCAGTGAGATCCAGATTCCTGGGGATGGAGCCATCAGTACTCAGAAACCAAAGCCATTTCAACATGTCTGCTAAACCTGTTCGTGACCTAGGCATGTGCTGGATCCTGCAGCCCTGAAGCCAATGGCAGATTTTTCCAGTGGTTTGAACAAGAGCAGGTCTGAGTCCCCTGTGTCCATCAATATCACATTCTTTTGTTCCTATCAGGGCCTTCCAAGAGAACCTGTTTATATATCTGTCTTCCCTAATTGAAACCAGAATATCTTTCTTTGCCTCCCACTTAAACAATGCTGGAATTAATATCTTTTTTACACCATAAAAAGTACCATGTTACAATTCTGTAAATACACTGAAGGCAAGACTGAATATGAGATTGTGACCTCTATTTATAAAGCCATAGTTATTTTATAAATTTCTCCTGTGCTTGCTTGCTCTTTCTCTGTCTCCCTCCTTTGTCCTTTTCTCCACTCCTTCTTCTTTTATTTCTTTCTATATGCCAAACAAAAATAATGACAAACCCTGATATTTTAAACATGTGAAATAAGGATGGAAATGTCTTATGTATAAAAGTATTGCAAAATTATAATGTGTTAAAAAGAATATAATTGCATGCAAGTTTACAGTCTCATTCGATTAGAATGCAGATTTTTTTTCTAAATGGGACACAGATATCTCAAATCCAAACACAACAGTTGTAACATTAAAAGATATCTGATAAATGTTTGTCATATGCCATCCTGTTGGTACAGCTTACTTTTTCCCAAATACTCTGGTCTCAAATGTCCAGCATGAGGATGGTTCCATGCCATTGACATGGCTAAAACCAGAGCTAAAAGTAGAGGCTCCAAATGCCAGAAGATTTTTCAAGCTCAGAGAGAGAGAGACCCCTGCAAGATATTTCTGATGTCTTGACTCTCCAAGACCAGAGCTGAACTGTTTCTTTTCCTGCTTTATCAAATCTTGCCTTATTTATAGCCAATATCAATGGGAGCTACTTTCAGTTTGTTTTCATTTCATATGGAGAGACTAGATCTTTGTATTTCAGCTTTAGGATTTGTGGCATAAGAAACCATGCTGCCACCAGTTTTCAGTGGGAGTCACTTTGAGGAGAACAGGAAAATTGAGAACAGGGAAGTTCAGGTTTTCAGGACACAATGTTGCTACTTCTATTTGGCAAGCTCTCCTGTGTGAATATGACTGATGTTTCTGTGGCCTAGGTAATATAGGAAGAGGCAGTGGAGAAAAACATGACAATTTCATTTCAAATCACAAGATGGGACAAAATGTATTTATGATAATTTAGCAAATATTGTAGAGAGGAACATTTCCTTCATGGAAAATATTCTGAGGCTTTTCAATCCTCGTGGGACTTTATGTGCAAAACTCTGAAGATTCACACACATTCCAGAATATGGCTGAAGCTCTGTGTTTGAATTTGACTTGTAGCTGTCATTTGTAATAGCACTTTCTTGCTTATACCACTATCAGAAGGTAAAGGCAAGCAAGATGAATTTACCTGCAGCTAAAGATCTCCCTATTTGGTGGATTAAAAAAAAATCTTCTCTTTAGGAATGGCCCTTGAAAATTTCATGCCAGCTTGAAATTTGCTTTTAAACAGGCCATTCTTGTCTTTTTATAGAGTCTACAACTTTAGACATTATTTTTAGTTCTCTCAGAAATAGATTTGAGCATTTAAGTTGGGATATTTTATTTTTCCAAAGTTGCAGTGAAGACCAAAGCTAGCATATGAGTTTGCTGCTTCTTCATAGATAAAGTTTATAAAGACATGCTGGAGATGAAATTTATCAACTCAAATAATACTAAGAATATGTAGAAGGGACTGCTTTTATTGTCTTCCAGAAGATATCTAAGCCAGCTGTTAAGAAAGGCTGAGTATGTTTGGTACCCTGTGTTCCCCTAGGCTTTGAAACTTTACAGCTGTGAGTGAGGTGCCTTTGTGTACCCACTAGCTGAGTTCAGGATTTAAGATGTTCTAAATATTTAACATCTTTAGTGCTTTTTTATCATAGACAGTCTCATTCACCATCAATTGTCTAATCTTATGCCATGCCAGTCTTACATCTATCCATTAAAACAATGTCCTTGTACAAGAAATGGTGAAAGAACTGGGGCCAGAAACAAAAAATTAAGCAGGAGAGGCCAACTGTGAGACAGTCAGATGTGTCTATTGTGGAAACAGGAAAGTTCCTATGTTTCAGTTTTCCTTCCAATGTTGCTAATGGATTTTATCCTAAAACTGTTACATGCAAAATGCATATTCTAAGCAGGCCCTTGGGAAAACACCATTTTAGCTTCCCCTCCTCTCCAGCAGTGTTTTGCCTACTAGATTACAGAAATAGTCTCCCTTTTGCAATTTTCTTTGCAGGCCAAACAAATTCCACATTCCTGGCTGCACAGAAATGGCACAGCTTCAATGAAAGCCATGCAGCAAGGGCACTCTCTGAAGAGGTGGGAGCTGTGGATTTCTATCTACTCAGGCTGATGATGCTGCAGTTTTTCAATTTCCAGGGCAAGTCCTGTAAGTAGAATACTATGATTTCAGGAGGATGTAGTTTTATCCTGTTTAGCTAGTGTTTGAATGGATCTGAATGTCATGCTCTACTGCATTCATGTCCTTCACAAATTAAATGGGTTCAGATGTCACTTACTGGCCCCTGTCCTCATGGGTGTTACAACAGGTGCCTTGTTTGGCCTTTCCAGATGATCCACAGAGGAGGAAGATATCAGACTGCTCAGCTCACCTATGTCAGACACAATTCTGTTTTCATGCCAGAACAGAATTTAAGATACTTAGGTAAGTTCCTTTGCAATACATATTCTTTTATTCCTCTCAGATGACTAAGTGATTACATGAAAGAGAGTTGTGATAGTTTGTGGCTTGCTATTGTGAACAAAGGCAAGTAAATTTAAACTAAGTAGTACTTTAGGAATCTTGTTTCTTTTGAGCTTTCTGTTTTCACTAAAAAAAGATTGCATGAAGTTAGGAAATTATTAGAGAGGGATTTGATGTATTCTGCATCTCATGGGTCCTGAGTTACTCTGCAATTCAAACTACTGCAATCTTGATTAAGAAGTTCAGAAGGTGGAATTACAAGAAGTCAAGAGGTAAAGTCAAATACTTCAAAAACCTTAAAAAACTCTCTTATTTTTATAAAAGGGATTAAAACCTTGAATTAATTGATGCTTTACTCCAAGAATAATCTATGAGACTTTATCAGGATTCATTATGTTTTAACTTCATCTTTGAACTCTAATAATCCATGAGACTTCCCCTGTCTTGAACACAGAAGTTAGAACAGTCAAGAGTGAAGTTTACAAGTGTTTTCTATGGAACTTGCAAACAGAAAGAAAAATAAGTCTTTTCCCTTGACCACATCTGGGCTCTGTAGCATGAGCTATTTAGATGCCTGATTCTTTAAAATCAAATCTGCAATTACTTCTTATGTTTTTACAAAGAAATTGTGCATAGGATGTTTGAATTTTAAAGTCAGCTTAAATCCAAGCTATGGGGAGGGAGGAAACTGCTTGAACTTCACCTATGAAAGATGTGATCATGACTAAGTTCTTTCATGAAACATTCCCTACAGATATGATTCCTTGCATCCTAAGCTGGGTCTGTGTGGGAGAGAGATGTCTACTGCTAGTTATTGTAGTCTGAAAAAAACAGTGTCACACTGCATCTCCCTCAGTGTCACTGACATCCTGCACAGTGCAGGGCACACATTGTTTTTCTTATTCACCCTTGCCATTTTTTCTCTTTGTTTTTTAAACAATTTATCCAGTTTCCCTATTCATCCAGGAATGTCTGCTGAAGGAACCTGGAACTAAGTGGATATAAGGTTGCTGTGGGTGTACTGAAGAGCAGTTTCTTTTAGGAAACATCATCAGTGTCTGCATTCATATTATTCTCATTTTAAAGGGAGAATCTGTATACTGTTCTGTAATTGTTTATCTGTGTTATGTTTTCCCTAACAGGTTCTATATTTTAACAAGGACTGCTGCTTTTATTTAGCCAAAGATACTGGGATTTTTGGGATCCAAAATCTCCAGACATTTCTCACATTACTAGCAAAACAGAAAGGGTCCACCTTCCTGTTGCTCAGGGCTGTAGAAAAGGAAATTATCATATGACAACAACCTATCTGCAAGACTAGGAAGACTGTATTTCATCCACAACAGCTCCTCCAGAATCTTTTATCCTTGGCTCTGACTCAGAAGGATAGATGCTATCTCTTAGCTAGGTCTGCCCATAACATAGTCTTTTGGTAGTTACCCATTTTATGGCTCAGCTTACTGAAGCTGTGCAGGGGACTCTTAAAAATGACTGAACCCCTTCACACTTCCCTTTGCCCACCTTGCTATCAAAATCACTCTCTACATCCAGACGAGCAAGTAAAGCCACTTATTTTTCGTATCCTTACTCTTCAGAGTGCCTCTCATGGAGGGCTATGGGGCAGGCATTATTTGTTGTCTTTCAATGTTATCTGTTCTTTTACTTTGGCACTTCCATCCTGAACTGTTCATGATCTATAATGAAACCTCTCTCACTGTGTGGGCCTTGGTGGTTTATTTGATTTGGAGCAGTATAGGCTGAATGCTGGCAAGAAATTAAAATACAAATGTAGGTAAAATAACACTGCATTTTTGTTCATTTTAGGGAATCTCTCAGGTCACTAAAATATTTTGAACACCTACAACAGAATTATATTTTGCTTTTCTTTAAAACAAAAAAAAAATTGGTATCAACAAAAGAATATTTAAATATCATTAGGGCTTTGACAGAAGTCAACAAAAGCATGGAAATGCCCAATTAAGGCAGAAATGCACCATATGGACTTGGAAGTGATAAGTAGTAAACAAGCTGTTATAGTGACACCCTGCTGTGGTTAGGTGTGGAACACATGTCCCTTTTAGGGTTTATCTACAGATGTTTTTACTTTGTAGCTCTGCTTGTTCTACCAGATATGAAAGAACTGAAATAGAGAGGGTGGGTGAGATATTTTTTCTTCTTTGGTGCCTTTATTTTCATATTTGAATTTATAAATACTATTGAACTTACTCATATGAAACAGCAGTGTGCTAGGTGCTCTGCCCTGCTTGCACACTCATTCATAGAGATGTATTCACAATTTGGTTGTTTGCCAGTCCTGGAATTTCTGCTAATTTATGTTTGAAGCAGCAAAGACAAACACACTTCACTCTCAGCCCACAAGTTTTCCCACTTTTACCCTTCTGATTCTTTTCCCCATTCTACCACCATGGAGTGAGTGAGCAGCCGTGTGGGGCTGAGTTGCTGGCTAGTTAAACTGTGACAGTCCTTTTTGGTACCCAGTGTGGGGCTTTTAATTGATTATCTCCTAATTGCCATGGGGCTTCCCTGCCTCACTGTGTGCTGGAGACCAGTGCTGTTTACTGGCTGCCTTTTGCTTTCACTGCTTTCTGTAGTGCTCTGCTGATGAGCAGCCCCCTCTGCTGTGCCTAGGTGACACCTGGTGACACACCTGGGCTGGATGGTGGCCAGGCATCACTGCTATTTCTGTACTCCTGTACTGGACAGGCTGGAACTGCAGTGGGAGCTTGAGTCAAGAGAATTGTGGCCTGTGGATGTGTCTATACAGGAGCAGGTGTGTCTATGCAGATGTGTCTATACAGATGTGTCTACATTTCCATATAGATGTGTCTATACAGGATGCTTTCCTGAAGCATCTGTGGCAGTGGATAAGCCGTGTCAGAGCAGGTGCATCTCAAAGTGCCTGTGGCTGTGGTTATGTCTGTGCCGCACCAGTGGTACCTCTGAAGGGACTGTGGCCCAAGGATAAGTCCACACTGGATGAGGTACAGCTCAAAGCATATGCTACTCTGGGTAAATCCATGGTGCAGCAGGTCAACCTTGAAGCATCAGTGGTTCCTCATGAAGTATTGAGATGCAATTATTAAAATTATTAGATGCAATTATTAAAATTATTATGCCTAATTTGAGGTTTAAATGAGACCATATGCCAAAATCAAAAGTAAATTTTCTTTTTAAGAATAAATGTGAGGTAGAGAGAGGTAGAGAAGGAGTCAAGGGGAGAGAGAGTGACAGATAAACAGAATAAACAGGAAAAATATCACCATTCTACATATTCCAACAACATCCTGTTGATCCTCATCTTCTCAGGGGTTGCAGTCTTGTCAAGGTGTTGGTTGCAGAGCGTATCCATCAAATGGTGGGGGGGAAGGAATGCAAAACTCCTGGTCCATTAGTTTTGTATTATGCTCAGACTCAGGTGGGAATGCCCAGGTACCTCCCCTGGGGTGGTGTGTGTTTCCCATTGGCTGATGCAATGCTGTGGATCACAGGACACTTCAGGAGCCTTGACACCCTCCAAGATGTTGCAGCTGTTTCTTAGTGTTTGGAGAGGAGTTTTCACAGCTAAGTCATTATGTAAGGAAGGACATTGGCATGATAGGGACTTATCCCACCTCACAGAATTCTATTTTAAGCACCTCTTATCTGCTTTTTCCCTTACCTGGAAACCCAGTTTGTAGCCTCAGGTGTGCACACCCTTCTGCACCACTCTGTGCATCACTAGCGAAGCAGCCGGGCTATTATTTGAGCCATTAGCAGCAACAGTCCAGTCTCTTACAGCACCTTGTTGAGTGTTTGAGTCGTTAATCACCAGCAGTCCAGGCTCTCACATGAGGTCATGCTGCAGCACCTCAAAGTGTGTGGTCAAACATAAGCCCATGACAGATCCAGACCCTGACTGCAGCCACGATCAGGCCAAGCTGGAGCAGGTTCACACCTCAAGGGACTGCAGCCATTGGTAAGGTTTCTATCCAGCTGGAGCTCTATAGGTTTCCTGGCCCATGGAGGAGGCCATGCTGGAAGAGATGTGTCCCAGAGTGACTGTGAACAAACCTGTGCTGCAGCAGTTATACCCCTGGTGGGATAGGGCTCATAAGGAAGGCTCTACTAGAAGCAGGTACTGTCCTAAGGGACTGCACTCTGTGGATGAGTGTAAGCAGAGCAGGAGCAAGGGGAGGAGTTTATTGCAATGGTAAACACTGTGGTGTGGTCCACAGGGACCAGGGGTCGAGGCTGTAATGGAAATTCAGTGGGAATTATTATAACAGGACACACATGAACCAATGAAAGAGAAGACTTACAAGTGCAAATGCAGCAGGGACTTAACCTGAGCTGATTTTGGTGCCCAATAGTTCCACACAACAGACCACCCCTGCTGTTCTAAGTGACCACTATAACAGATGGAACCCAAAGTCATGGACTAAATTAGCTCAATGGATATTTTATGGGTATTTTATGTGTACTCCATAGACTAAAGCAGTGATGTTCTCAATCATATCAAGGCTTGGGAAGAGGGGTGGTTTTTAAGTTGGTTATATTGGATAGTGTGGCACCTGAACATGATGTAAAGGGTATGCAAGAAAGGGTGGAAAATGTATTGCTTTTGGCTGGTATAGCGGTAATTTTCTTCATAGTAGCTAATATGGGCTGTGGTTTTGGATTTGTTCTCAAAACAGTGTTGATAGAACAAGGTTGTTTTTCTTATTGCTGAGCAGTGCTTACACAGAGTCAAAGCCTTCTCTGCTTCTCACCCCCCAGTGCAGAGACTGGGGGTGTTTGGGAAGCTGGGAGAGAACATTGTCAGGACAGCTGACCCAAGGGATGACACCATTATGGTGTCATGCTCATCATATGAAGCTTAGGGAAGAAGGAGGAATGAGGGGGAGGTTCAAGTGATGTCATTTGTCTTCCCATGTCACCATTGTGTGATGGAGCCTTGCTTTTCTTGGGGCAGATGAACACCTGCCTGCCCATTGGAAGTGGTGAGTGAATTCCTTGTTCTGCTTTGTTTGCTTGCATGGTTTTTCCTTTACCTATTAAGCTATCTTAAGCTATGAGTTTTCTCATTTTTACTCTTCTGGTTATCTTGCCCAGCCCTTTGTGGTGTGAGTGAGTGCCTACTACTCACACTTATAGAGGATAGATGATCAAATTAATAAAATGTCATGACCTCAAGGTTTGCCTGATTCTGTGGGAATGGAATTCTGACGTTAGAGCTGCTGTCTTCGTTTCAAGCAGTGAAGGAAATAAAGGGCTCTCTCAGCATGCATTAAGTAAACTACTGCCATAGGGCCACCATATGCCCCTTTGTCACACCATGAGAAATCAGGACTAGGCTGACAAACACTTCCTTGGCACATCTTCTTTGTGTCTGTTGCTACCCTCTTTTCTCCCTTTTTATGGACAAGGCCTCAAGTCTAAGATAAGCCTAAGAAACAAATAATGAACTACTCTGTATCTACCCTGTTTCTCACCCAGACTAGCCTCTTTTGTTCAGAAGGAAGGAAAACTACTTAGGGGCATGACATGGCAAAGACTTCTAGGATTATACATGTGTAGATGCTGGTAACAATAAGACCTTTCTAATTTCTGTCAAATTTTAACATAGAAAGTAGTCAGACAGAGTGGTAATTGGAGTTCTATGAGTAGCTGGATATGTAAGTACAGGCAAGCCAGGATATCAATGTAAATTTTTATTAGTATATGAAAGAAACAATTGTAGGTTTCTTGCAAAGCTGTCTGTTATTGTGCTTAGAAAGGGATTTGCATAAAAATAATTTTTTTATGGTTAAATCATTGAAAGAGCAGTTGAATGTACAATTTTGACCTTCATGAGGAAAGTGACAAGTCTCCCAATAATTTCTGTAGTGTTAGGATTTCACCCCACCTTCCTCTTCCTGTGCTACTAACTGGATATATTACTTGGGCCAAATCAAATGGCCTGTACTGGTCTCGCCTCTAATCACTAAAATGTCACTGTTCTTTCTCTACTTGTTCAAAGAGAATGGGGATCCTTGCACAAGTGGGGCTGTGTGTATGCCCCCGTGATGATTTCAGTGATGGCTCAGCAGCTATCTAGCATTAAGTAATTTTTTCTTTGCTTCCATTTGACTTTGACAGTTTGGTGTCTTTATGGCATGAACATGCACAACAAAATGGCAATTGTTATTGGCAATGGTCACACTGTTATTATGAAACAACACCTTCCCTTAGCAGAGAAAGGGTCTCAATGAAAGGAATATTTAAGCTGACTGTAGACTGGACTTTAGGCCACTTGTAGGGATGAGAAGAGGGAGGCGAGGAGTGAGTTCTCACTGGCATCTAAGGAGCACTGATGACTGACAAATCCAAAAATAGAGGCATATTCTCACCCACCCTCCTTCAGATTCCACCTCTTGCCCTTCACCAAAGAAGTAGTCTTTGGCAGAAAATTTTTTCAGCTCCATTTTCAGTTTAAGTAATCTCCCAGAGAGGTAGTCAGATATATGTTGGACATCCATTGACTCCTTAGGATCCTACTTGAGGCAGACAAGATTTTCAGCTTTGTTTTGATCAGGTAATCTGATGCTTTATCCTCCACTACTATTTTTTTTCTCCAAGTTATTAATTGTTTCTAGGCCTCTTCCTTCTGTGAGGTCCTAGGTCTTTTCAATGCTTAATGTTTACCCTCCTTCCAGTCCAGGATCAAATAGGTTGGCAACTTTCACAAGCACTAGATCCATCTAAAACATATTGATTAAAAAAAAAAAATCAAACAAACAAACAAAAAAAAAACAACCCCCAAAAAACCCAAAAAACAAACAAACAAAAAAACCCCCAAAAACCCCCACAGAAACAAACTCCCCCCTCCCCTACAACAAAAAGACCTTAAATTGGAACCAGAAATTATTGTGGGGACATGGGCAAGGGGGGAGAAACCCTTGGTGGCTTAAAATTAATTTCAAGAATGCTAGAAATATAAAGGAAAGGCTTAAGCGTGAGAGAATTTTCTATGTGCTGCATGTTCCAATCACAAGAGGACAATAACTCAGGCCCTTTCACTGAATTCCAATCGTTAATATTCAGCCATTGTAAAGCATTTTGAGCCTTGATTACACAGCAGCTGCTGAGACCTGAACTTCCTGCAGCTCAGAGCAGCTGATCCCAATGAATAAGCAACCAGTCTGCTATAGACTCACGGCACCTGACCTACTTCTCAGAACTTTTCCCAAAGTGTCACATACCAGTATGTAATTCCCCCAACAATCAAACCATGCAGTGCTTTTTATGCTGTTTCATATGCCAAAACTCCCTTTCAAGAACCTCCTTTCCCAAAGATCATTTGTATGTTGACTCATGCATCATGTAATAATTTCTGTCCCTAATTGCTCCCAGTTGTGAAGCTCTTATATATACAGAAAAATCAGGGAATTTATGAAAAACTAAAATCAATATGCAGCTTTAGGTGCTTTTAGGATTCCTCTGACTACTCTTCAAAAGTGTTTGGAGTTGCTTTTTCCCCACTTCCCTATTCCATCTTGGACTAGAATCTTTAACCTACATTGATAGAAACAATGGCCTTTTGCCCAAGTTCCTAGAGACTGATATATCATTTTTGACTTTGCTACAGATTTCCTGGCTGATCCTAGGCTATTCACTTAGGAATCAACTAAATAAGGGGATGTAGAGGTTTTAAGCCCAGTGCTGCACTGCCTAAATTTTAGGCTCCTGGTCCATAGATTAAGCTTTAAAACCTGGAGCTGGAAATATAACTACACACTGCACAAAGAAAATTAGGTGTGTGAGTAAAAATATTAAAGGTGTCTTGACAGTTAATAGGTGAAGGATCAAGTTGAAGCAAACAGAAGATTATCCCTAGAGGGTTCATGATGAACATAAGATTGTCTGTGGAATACCAACCTTTATTCCTTCTGCAGGCATTTTGGTTGCATAATTCTCTTATGAAAGTAAATGTCTAAAATCACTCTTTGAAAAATAGGCTCTTACTTTGAAGACTTCCATGCCTCTGGTGCTATGTAACAACAGGTTGGTGAAGAGGAATTTTAATTCACTCAGTTTGGTGAGGCTAAAACTTCTCTCATGGAGAATCTATATTTTTCCTCTAAGACAGTTACCCAATAAATGTGACTTGTTGTACCCTAGTTAGTGCTATTCTGTGACTGGTAAAAGTAATATTCCCAGTCTTGAAAGGAGAGGCTGGAAAGAAGAACTACCTTTTCACAGGTGATTCTCCCTTTTGGAGATGATTGGATTTTGCTTGGGTTTTTATTTGGTCATTGTTGTCATTTTGTTTTGTTTTATTTTCACTCCCTGAATCTCTCCTTCCTTTCCAAAGGGAAAGAAACCAAAGCTCTGTGTTATGCAACTCCCACTATCATGGGGCCCTCTTTGCAGCTAGGCTTCTACATGTTGCTCTAATAAAATAATTAAAACAGTCACAAATGCTACATAACAAGTTTTCCGTAGTACTTCCAATGAGAATAAGAATAGAAGGAACTGCAGTTTCCACAAGAAAGCCTGTCAAGATTTCCAGGCTCTCTTTCTTAGTCTAGGATATTGGTTGAAATACCCAACATCTGAGATGTAAATTTAAAATTCCAAAAATATCATGGGGAAGAATTAATAGAAACAATGTGTTGATCACAGTAGTTAGAGTTGAAATTCAATTTTTTTTGTAACCTACTTTGATAGCTGCTTGTACAAAAAATGTATTAGTTTTGGTCAGAAATTTGTATTTTTGGTTTAATATAAAGCCAATGGTCTGATCTGTTCTTTAGATTGATAAATAGATAAATTAATTTAAAAGGTCTAGTTATTTCAACATCAATGTTAGACTTACTGAAACATTCAAAGCTTTGAAACCTCATCTTATTTTCTTGTGAACTGTTATTTGTTTGATGGATCTCTAGTGAACATAAAAATCAAGCCAAGTTTGAAGTCTGACATAAATCAATTTACACGGTTGACTAAAAAGATGAAGGGATAGCATGGTCTGGCAAAAAAAAAAAAATTGTGTATGTGCTCCAGTTTAACTTAATCCTACAGGGACTTAAACACTTTTAATTCATTGGGTAGATGATTAAATGCTTTGAGGAATCAAAACCAGAAGTCCACTGACTGCACTGGATACCCACACAACAGAAGTCTGGAAAGAAATGTTGAACTCTGGCAGAAAATGCATAAAGAGAAAGGAGGTTACTAGGAGCTAAAAAAACCCCAAACCATAATGAAGGGCTAGATGACAAATATTCTAAAAATATTCCCCCCTACTATATAATAGAATTAGGTTTTGAAAGAAAAATTGAAAGAAAATAATAACAGAACAAATATATTCTCATCCAGAGTCTGTGGATATTTAAAGCAAGAAATTAATTTTCTTTCAAATGTTGTGCTAATGAGTGAGTTTTGAAATACTGCTTTTTGGCATAATATCTGTTTACTTTTCACTTTCATGAGCAAATCTGTGAACAAAAATGCTAAGCTACAAAGTTAAGATAAAACAATGAAAAGCATCACAGGAGCTAAATGGAATTGAAAACTAGATTCAGCTTTTTACAAGAAAAATTCAATAATTAGGACAATGGACATTATCAAGAAGGATTTATAACTTGCCATCATATTCATTAAGATAGAAGCAGGTGTGCACTGCATCTGTATAAGAACATCCCAGATCAGAAGAAAGGAAGAAATTCAAATTTATGCCTGCTTTGGTGAAAATGGTGAAAGATCATTTTTACAAGTGAGTAAAATAATGGGCTCCAGCTTACTGAATTTCATTTCCTGTTCTGCACACAAATTTCCTGTGTGTCTTGGAAGAAATTGTTTAACTTCTCTGTTTCTCAGTTCCTCTCTAGGAAAACGAAAAACAACATTCCCTTACTTTATGGGAATTTGTGTGAGTGTAAATATTGTCAGAGTCTGTCTAGTAGTATTCTGTCTATAAGGAGTCTGACTAGTAAAAATTGCTTTAGGCAGGGTTACATGAAGAGGCTCCTGTCCCTAGATATGAACTTGCTCCTATTGCCCGTATCAGGTTGATCAGCACCTGAAAAGTTGCATTTTTGATATTGTTTCAGTTTCAGTCTTCAGACTCAATACAGATTTGACTTTGAGTAAATGGAGTTTTCTTTTACCACTCTAGAATGCTCAGGTATGAGCTATGGATTATAACAGTCTGCAGATATCACTGATGGCACAAAAGGTTGGTCAATGGACACTTAAAAAACAATTCAAACACTTCCAAGTTTAAAATGGGATGGGTCATCTGGGACTGTGACCTCAGCCAAAACAAATAAAAAGCATCCCAAGGCAAGTCAGGTGTTAGATACCTGTGTGAGGGCTTATCTTAACCACTGCTTTACAAAGGGCAACTAAGGAGTGTAAACTAATTTTCACCAACACCCAGCACAGGGGCCTTGATAACCTTGATACATATTTGGTTCTCTGAGAGAATGATTCCACTGGCGATGGTCTAATGGTAAGAGTGTGGAGGTCTTGAAACAGTCTTGGGTTTGTATATGTGCACGTTTCATGCTGGAAATACATCTCTGTGGTTTACTTTGGATTAGGTTTGTATGTTTTAATCTGTACTTTTGGCAGTCAGGGACTGGCATACTGGACTCCGCTGTGTAGCTGTTCTTAAGTCTGTCCTGAGAAAGCTAAATGGATTGGTAAAGTCACACAACACACAATGAGATGGAGTTTCAGACTATTCTGTCCTGCTTTCTAGATTTTATTCTTCTGAAATCTTGTTGGAAACAAAACTAGTCCCTAGTCCCATTAAAAGCAACTTGTAAATATGTTCATAACCCTTCTTCCAGGTTTCTGAGTTAATCCTGCAGGTGCTTTCCAGGTACATGAAGGACAAGAAGGCAACTGGGAGCAGTTAGCATAGATTTAAAAAGAGGAAGTAATGCTTGACCAACCTGAAAACCTTCTATAGTGAAATGACTGGCTTGGTGGATGATGAGAGAACTGTTGGTACTGTCTATCTTGACTTCAGCTAGGCTTTTGGCAGTGCCTCCCATGAGATCCTCATAGAGAAAGAAGATGATGAATTATGGGCTGGGTGGGCAGACAGTGAGTTAAGAGCTGGCTGAATGGCTGGTCCCAGAGGGTGAGGTTTATTTGAAGTCCAGTCATTACCAGTGTACACCCAGAGGTCAGCACTGGGTCTGATCCTGTTTGACATTTTTGTTTCTGTGAAATCCTCATGACTCTGTGCTTTGTGCAGTGCCTCATGGGGACCAAACAGGAGTAACCAGAGGCTGGTCTGCAGTTGCAGGGCTGGGATCTCCTTGGGATCATGGATGTGGTCGATAGCTTATCTGATTGGAGCACTTCCATGTTCAGGTAAGGATTCTTTAAGAAGGACAGGCTGGGACAGCGAAGAAGGGATAATTGCCCTTCTTGTGAAGGAATAGGGGGAATTAATGAAGTTCTTCCTGGGGAAGGATGATGAACCAGATAAGACAGCATGAGTCAGATAAGGGGCTGTCACTGTGGTGGGTATCAGACCACCTGATGAAGAAGAAGAAACAGACCAGCTAGAGCACAGCAGGGCATAAGCAGCCCAAAATTTTTCTGGAAGGCATGGGTCAAAATTTTTAACTTTTGTTAGGTCATAGATCTGAAGAAGAGAAAAAGCTTAATCTGGACCTGGGAAATACAAACAAGGAAGTACTAGTTGGAGTTTGAAAGCTGGGAACAGCCTTGGTGAGCGTGACCATGATAAGATGGAGATAAAGACAAGAGGCAATTAATTGTAGTTGAACTCAAGGGAATTCTGTTTAAACATAAGAAAATTTTTGTTTTACTCTAATAGAGATAAAACACTGGAACAGGTTGCCCAGAAATGCTGTGGAGTCTTCTTCCTTGAAGAGACTCAAACCCTGCCTGGACGTAGCCCTGAGCAGCCTGGTCTGTGTGACTCTGCTTTGAGAAGGTGGGGTTGAGCCAGCCAATCCCCAGAGCTGCACTCCTACCTCACTCTTTTTATGATTCTGTGATATTGCTTTCCAAACCACTTGTTTCATACTATCTTCACAGGACTCAGTAGTAAACATGAGAGTACCACCAGCACCCAGTGCTGCTGGGGGGATGAATTGGTGTGTGGGAAATGAGCTCACAGGCACACAAGGTGGCACTCTGGAGCAGTCCTGGTTCTGTCAGGTGTCATTGCAGGGTTCTCAAACACCACAGCTCTCTGCACTTGTATTAAAATGGTATGACACATTGAGCTGATTAAATATACCTTTCTGTTTTAAACCTTCTCCAGTTAGAATATGATAGTGAAACATTTCTGATCTTCTTGAGGTTAGGAAAAAACAACCAACAAAAAACCTGTCTGAAGCCTTCCCACCTGTAACATAGGGCCTAGACTGGATGGAAGGCACATAGACTCCAACATATGTTTTAGGTCAAGTTGTATATACTAGAGTGAGTTTCTTAGAAGTGGAAATTTGTGATGAGTGGCAGTGGGAAGTCTGTGGAAAACAATCAGGCCATTTAGGACGAAAAAATCAGTGTATTTTAAAATATATTGTAATAATACATGAAATGGACCAAGAAATGGTATAAAAAAATCCAGTGCTAAACATTAAGCAAGAAGAACAGATAAGAAAAAGAGCTACAAGTTTGTAAGAGTTATTGCAATTGCAATATCCATTCTGCTGGTCAAAGACATGATCAAATTATACTCAAACCTATCATAACAGATATTTGCAATGAAATCTGGTTCTGAAATCTGTTTCTAGAATACAATTATATCAAATTATGTCTAACATCTTATTGCTTATCAGTGTTTACCAGTTCCATCTGTAAAGTGTGAGTAATAGTACTTTCCTGCCCTGTCAGTTTCAGAAAATAAATCTGTTAAAATCTAGTACAACAATGGAACCCACAAAGTAATTAAAACAGAAGTTTTAATTACTTTGTAGCTTCCATTGTTGTACTAGATTTTAACAGATTTATTTTCAAAGAGATACCAAAGACCTTTCCCCTTTTTTAATTACTTTGTGGCTTCCATTGTTGTACTAGATTTTAACAGATTTATTTCCAAAGACATACCAAAGACCTTTCCCCTGCTTTGTTAGCATTTTCCACCAGCAGTCTAAGCTCACTGTATGGAGAGATCATCATCATTCTTGGTCTTACCAAGTTCTTAAACCATTTTTAGGTTTTTACTGGAGCATTAGGCAGTGAAAAGGGAAAATGAATCGGCTCCAAATTTAGTAACTCCAACTAAACTTGCAACAGCTCAGGCTAAAAGGATTTTTGAAATAAAGATTTATTGTTCATTGCAGGCAAAATCCATTCCTCGCAAATGTGAATGGCAAAATCTGAATGTAAAAAGCAAAAATTTCAAGAAACTAAGGAAGACTTCACCCCTTTTGTAAAAATGAATAGAGCAGAAAAAATGTACAATGCCCAGAAGACATTGAATATCAGTAACTGTACAAAAGGACGAACATGTTCTTTTGGAAACTCCACACAGGGAAACCTTAGAATTGGAAGCTTTTGAAAGGTCTCCACAGTCTTTAAGAATAACCTAGGGGCTTCATCCAGCAAAATCCTTGAAATGAATAAAAAGTATGCTTTTATATAAAATATATCTACTGCAGTAAGGTAATGTTGCCATAAGCAGTTTCACCATAATTAGTTCTTTCCTTCTGCCAACATTCTCTTCTGCTATTGGCGCTATTTGCTTTGTTGAAGTAAGTAATTTTAAACAGGATGTCAACAGACAGAATTTACCAGATAACCATTACATTACAGAAGTACAGATAGCATAAACAATGATGATGGCATATGCAATAATTGTTATTGGTCAAAAATTGTAAATAAAAGACTCTATGGAAATTGGTCAGTTAAACTGCAAGGTGTTGAAATACCATTGCACGATCTGGTACAGAAGCCCTGTCAGACTTCAGCTAAGAGCACTGTACTATTGTGCCAGACATGGAACAGGACATAAAACTTGATCACTAAAAGAAAGGGAAAGCTAGAGTTAGAAATGGTCATAGACAACCAACAGAGGTGACCTTATTTGTCTGAGTACACATTGTGAATTTCTGACAGAGAAACTAAAGATTCTAGATCTTTACTTTAGAAAGATATCCCTTTCTAGCTTCTTGTTCAGTAAATCATGTCATTAGATGTAATTACTCTGGGAGAGTAATTCCACTCCCAATTACTTCTAGTCAGTGATGCTTGGTCTTCTTCTGGTGCTGAAAGAAGAAACTGAGGCTGTGGTCTGTTTCAGGTTGTTCTCCAGTTTTGGAGTACTTACTCTGCGCTACAAGGGAACACTGAGACACAAAGTTTTTCTTTTCTTGGCCACTATGGCTGTAACTGGGCAGAAACAAACACAAGTGAATGACTTAGCTCAGACTAGCTTAAATATTGCAAAGTATACACATCTGAATAGATTAACTTTCTTGTTCTTTCCCCCTTTTGATTTCTGTCCTGTCACAAAGTGGGAAATGTTAGAAAACACCATTAAAGATGAGGTTATGGCTTTTTTAATACTTGTGATGTTCCAAAAAAATCTCTGAACTGAAAGACTTTCGTGGATGGTCTTTGCTTGCTTATTTTGGGAATCACAGAATCATAGAATGGTTTGAAAGGGACTTCAAAGATCATCTAGTTCCAAGCTCTCCACTGGGGGCAAGGACATATTCTGCTAGACCAGGTTTCTCAGAGCCCCAGTTAGCCTGAATCTCTTGAACACTTCTAGGGATGAAGCATCCACAGTTTCTCTGGGCAGCCTGTTTCAGTGCCTCACACTCTGACAGTAAAGATTTTCATCTAATAGCTAATCTAAACCTGCCCTCTTTTAAATAAATTTCTCCTTGTCCTATCCCTACATGAGCTCATCAAAAGTCCCTCTTCAGATTTTTATAGACTCCGTTTTAGCACTGGAAGGCTTCTCTAAGGACTCCCCAGAGCCTTCTCTCCTGCAACTCCAGGTGTCCAAACCACCTTCATAGTAAAGTATTTTAGATTTTTTTACCACTGTTTAGATGTCCCTGTGGTGGTCCTGATCCCTGTTCTCTTTGGTGCTTTATACACAGAAAACAGAAAGTCTGTTCTCACCATAGAGAACAAGTAGGAAGCATATCAAACACAAGCTACAGGGGATGTGGTAATGTTCAGGAGCTTCTGAAAATCTCTTATTGATTTAAAGAAGCATAGCTTTTTACTTTATAATCAGGCTTTTAGAATCAAATCATTTAGTCTAGGTTAGATGAAGAGTTTAGGGGAAGAAGTATCAAAGGAATTGATAAAAAGATATGAGTGAATGAACTTTCTACCTTATTCGCACAGAATCAATTTAACCACCAGGTAGTAAATGGAGTGGTTTATCTAAAAGTGGGAGAAGAAAAATAGACAAAAATTAGACCTAATCTGTGCAGAAACTTAGTAACAAATTAAGAATTTCCATCTGCTACACTTGCATGAATGTAAATTAACACTGGAGAAGGGTTCTTGGAAAAAGGGCTCTTTTATCAGTGTTCCTTGAAAGTTCAGTTCCTACTTACATGAGATTTCCAGCTGCAATCAAAATGAGTGCCATCCTAGCTCACAGCTTCACATCTGATGTTTGAATAAAGTTTATGCCTAACTGTCTGATCACTAGTTAGCTCTTCTAATATCTCAAAATTTATATATTTCAGCAAATAGGCTTCCTTCCCTGTTGGTTTGTTTATAAGGATTTTGTATACATATATAAATGTTATTTATGAAGTGTTTGCTTCACACATAATTTACTGTAATCCATGGTAAATATTTTCAGGAAAATCAGCTTTGAATTCACGCCTTCAGAGTATTTGCTTTCCTCAGAGACAACTTCCTGGACTCAATTTTTTGCTTGCTTATTTCTTGGGTCAATACATGGGATTTGCACTGGTTCGCAGCTCACCTATCCCTCCTACTTTAACAGTCAACAGAAGAAAACCTAGGTAATAATTCTCTTCCCTCACTGGAAAATACCCTAAATACAGGCTGTAGTTTTTAAAATTGATAAGAAAATACTGAGGACTAAGACTTCCCCTGACTGGTTTCCTTAACTTGCTCAAAGCTTTTTATAAATTAAGTGTCAGATTTAAGAAATTATCAGAGAAGTAATCCTCTGTTTACAATTCTCTTGAGATGAAAGTGGACTTTGAGTTGTTTGTCCATCTTAGCTTGGGCATTTCATGGTTCAGAACAGTTACTCCAGAAGTTTCAAGCTGTTTATTTGAACAGTCTCCAGAAACAGCATGAACAATAACAGTCTTTTTTCAAAGTAACATAGAAATATATGAGTTATATACATTGTGGTTGGAGTCCTCTTTCTGGAAGAAATAGTACTATATTTTGGTCTCAGCTCTGGGGATTATATACAGTTGATATTATTTAATATCTGTTTAATGCAAGACACAAAAACCCTTTTGGGATCCAAATCCTTTGCTGAGCAAAGTGGTCAGTATTCTGTTACAGAGCCAGGCTTCCCCAAATGATCTTTCTCTGACCCAATATATTTTTTTCCTCACAATAAAAGAAAATAGCTTCAGGATGAGAGGTGGAATGTGCTCCTTACTCTGTCATCCAGAATGGATGATAATCAGGTGGTTGAGGCACTGTCTCAGCAGACATTGGTCTATGGATTTCAACCTCATCAGTCACAGAAGGGCTTAAAATCAAATTCTTTATATCTATGTGTGATTATTGTAACTGCTAAACCATTATACACTGGGGGTCCATTTTCTCCAGATTCCTTTTTTTTTAGAGCACAAGTAAGCAAAAAAAAAACCAATCCCAAACCAATCAAGACTCCGTTTATCAAAAAGAGAGAACAGATGTAAATATCTACTTTCCAAAGACCTTTAGATCTACACTCTAAGGTAGTTAAAGGACATCCCTGTATTTTGAGCTACACTGCTTGAATACATAACATGTATTTACTCCATGTAGATATTATAGCTTCCTTTGAACATCTAGGAAGGGACAATGCCCTTTTTCTGTGTGTGCATCTCCCACTCAGCCACATACAATAATTTCCTAGACAAAAAACCTTCACAAAATATATCAGAAAATAAGGTGTTTGATGTTTAATAATAACAATATAAAATCAGGATAACAGAAAATTGATAAGTAACTGCAATGATTCATACAAGTTACAAAAACTCAGAATCATGAATTATTCAAAAGTATGAATATGTGTGGATGGCTATTTTGGATAGCCAGAATCTGCTCGTTTTTAATAGGAATTTCTTAGACATAAACAAAGACTTTTCTGAGAAAGTTTAAGTTGCACTGATTCTTTTTTAAAAATAAACTTATTTGAAATTTTATTTTTCACATTCCCAGTGAGAAAGAAAATTTATTTACTCCTAACCAAAATACATAGAAATTCAGTCTTCTCTATTTATTAATACCTATCACAGCTGTTGGACTTCCAATAGCAGTAACTCACTCTGAATTAAGTACATCTTCCTCATAGCACTGTGTGGTGCATATCCTCTTTTTCCAAAACATCCTGATTAATCTAAAGCTGAATTACTTGGAAAAGATTGAACTACTCAGCCTCTGTTGCCTCACTTTTGATTTTACTGGCAGGGTCTGCTGCTGGCCTTGTAGGTCCATGATCCTGGTGAAAAGGCTACATATACCTACTTTCAATAAGAAAGAAAAAGACAAAGAAGAAAAGAGGAAGAAAAAAAGATGGAGAAGAAAGAAGAAGAAGGAGGAGGAGAAGGAGGAGAAGAATGAGAAGAAGAAGAAGGAGAGGAAGAAGAAGGAGAAGAAGAGGAAGAAGAGGAAGAAGAGGAAGAAGAGGAAGAAGAGGAAGAAGAGGGAGAAGAGGAAGAAGAGGAAGAAGAGGAAGAAGAGGAGGAAGAAGAAGAAGAAGAAGAAGAAGAAGAGTTGTTTCTCAAAGCCTAAACTCATTTCTGAGGGAGATTATGGAATAAATGCATCTGGATGCCATACCTGAGCACCCTCAGGTAAGAAGAGACAGGCAGCATGTGTCCCTGACCAATTATCTTCCTAGGATTAGCGGTCTGGTTTTATCAAGGAGAGTAGAGCAGTAGATGTGGTACATATTGAACTTTCGCAAGGCCTTTGATATGGTCTGTAATGATCTTCTATTAGTCAAATGGCTGAAAGCTGGAGTGTATAAATGGGTGGAAATTTTATGGATTACCAGGCTCATCAACAGTATAAAGCCTGGCTGGCAGCTTTAGTGGTGTTTTAAGGGGTAGACATTAGACCTGACACTTTTAGCTCTTTTATTTACAACATGAATGATACCTTTGTGTGAACTTTTAACAATTTCACAGATGATACCAAAATGAAGCTATGGTTCATAAATCATAAGGCAGGTCTCCTGTTAGAGAAACCTCATCTAAAGTTTGGAGAAGTAAGCTGATGGGAAAATCATGAAGTTTGACAAGGTAAAATGCAAAGTCCTTGGAATGAATAACTCCACCCAGCAGGGCAGGCAGGAGTCAGCTGGCAGCGGCTTTGCAAGAAAGGACGGGGACTCTTGGGCAAAATGAATGTGGTTTATTAGAGTCATTGCAGCAGAGATGACCAATGACTTCCTGAGCTGCAGAAGCAAGAGTGTAGCACAAGGGAGTGTCTTCTCTGATGGCACTTTTGAGATCACATTTGGAGTGCTATTCCCAGATTTGGGCTCCTTGATACAAAAAGAGATGCTGTCCCACTTAATCTGAGCCAGGTGGAGAGCCTGGCTGGAGAATGGCCACCAAAGTGGCCATGAGGCTGGAGAATATGGCATAGATGAGGGAGACTGAGAGAATGGGATTTGTTCAGCCTGGATAAGAGGTAACTTGGAGGGCTTTTACAGCTGTCTACTGCTATCTAATGGAAAGGCATAAGAAATCAGAGCCAGACTTTGCCTAGAGGTGGGCTGAGTCAGGATGACAGTTGGTAAACACATCTTTTGACAAAGAACACTTAAATTAGACATTAGAAAAAAAAAATTACCATGGTTATGGTCAGAAAGTGTAGCAGTGGCACATAGGTATGTAGGCTCCATTGACAGAAATATTCAAGGTTTTCTTGGACAAATCCTGAGCAATCTGATCTAATCTGGCCCTTCAGGTGAGGTGTTGTAAAAGGCCTTTTCTATCCTAAATTGCACAAAGACTCTGCAGTTAGATTTCCATGCTGAAACAAATTCATTCATCCTATGAAATGTGTGTGTCACCATGAGGATCACACAGCCTGCTCCTCTCAACACTAAGTGTGATGCTCTGACCACGCAGTGTTTCCTTCCAGTGTATGCTGTATCTGTATAGCTCAGCTACCATCAGTGTTTTCATCTCTTGAAAATATATTTCTCCTTGAATAAAAAGTCTAATAGCCAAATATCCTTTAAGAAAATTTTAGCTATATGAGTAAACATTAGAAATACCACTTGAAAATTGGAAGTCAGAGAAGCTGGATTTTGTTATACACTGGGAGACCCATACTAATCCATGAACTAGAGTTCAAAGTTTCATCCATATCATAGTGAATTGTCTTGATCAGAGCTGATAAATTATAATTTATTTGTTAGATAACTTTTAGCTTGTGTGCATAGAAAGTCTATTCACAAAGCTTTCTGTATTTAAGTATGCTGGAAGACTTTCTCATTTGTATTCCTGTAGAAGTGAAATTTGCACAATAGGAGTGGTCAATTTGTGACAGTTTGAACAGGAGAGTGGTATTAGCATTTTGTTTATTATTTTTCCTTTCAAAAGGAAGAGAGTTGATCATGTTTCTGTTGCAGGACTGCAAACAAGATCAATGAAATACGCAAGCTTTTAAGATAAAAATTACAAAATACTTTAGTTTTAACACTGATTTATTTGTAAGCCAGGATATAAGGAGTTTTTCTTTCTAAACATTATTTGTTTTGTTTAAATGTGCAAGAATGTCCTCTCCAGGGAATTTATTGATCCTTTAGACATATTTTTTTCTTTGATTTCACATTATTATCAGGTAACAAACTGATGTATATCAGTATATACTTGGAAGTCCTTTCCCAACCCCCCAACAGTGGGAACTGACAAATCAGAGATGGAATAACATGTTTTGCTGCTTTCATGCTCATGACACATTGCTAGGAATGAAGAAAAGTAAAAGAGGAGGAAGAATTCATTAATTGTAATAAAGCCATGGTTTGCCTCTCTGTGTTTTCTGATCTCTAACCTATGCATAATGGTTTTGGTTAAAACTCCCATCCTTTCTTTGTTGTCAAATACAGACACTAAAGTGGCCAATCAAAATATTGTAAAGATTATCTGTTTTACAATTTAAATAATTCCTTATTAAAAGAGATGCATGTACAAAAGTAATAAGAGATATAATAATAAGCACAATGAGAGGAAATACTCCAATTACCATGAGAATTACAGAAATTGAATAATAAAGCAAGACTGATGTAATCAAATGGAAAGAAAAGAATGAATAATTTAAGATAGGTTAATACTAGGAAAACAAAAGGATTTATTTCTTCTGTGTATTTAATTAATAGAACTAATTTTCAGTAACTTATGTTTGAATATAATGTTTAATAAAAATGTATTTCTCTATAGACAGGGGTTTCATAACTTATTGGGAACATGGGTGATAAAAGATTAGTCTTCACTTCCTCTCTTTAATATCAGAAAGAAGCAAGTCTTTTTTTGTAGATCCTGTATATGATTTTATTGTTGAAGTTTCATTTTTTGCATTTTTAAAAATTTATTTACAAACATAAAATGTAAAGCCAATTCCATTGGTTAGACAATCAGCTTAACTGCTACCAACAGATCTTTATGGAATTGCTGGTGATCAGTAAAGTAATAATGAACATATGTGAGGACATCTAAGGAAAACTAAGTCATTTTTCAAGGATGCATAAATTGCATCTCTACATTAAAAAAGAGCACCTAAAACAGCTTGAAGTCTCAGTGACTGACCCATACTAAAAAACTCATGATGTTGTAATAATCTATTTCCCACAACGCCTTCCTGAACAAGAAAAAAACCCATTACAATCTTCTCTTTCATTTACTGTAACATGGTGGACGGATTCCAAAGCTGATCCAGAAAGAAGTAAACAAAGATAAATAGATAGGAAATGTTTAAAGCTACATTGGGCTTCTGAGATGGTGGACACACACAGACGTTAAAAAAAAAGCAAACGACCTAGAAAATTAGGTAGACAACTATTGGATGTATGGTGTAATAAAAAAACACCTGTCCTAAGATGGAATATACTATCTAAGCTACCATACGTTTATCAATATTGTGTACAATCCTGAGCTTCTTATGTGTTCATCTATCATTAGAATAACCTTTTCAGGAGGAGAAAAATGGATATGTCAATGAATGTATCCTGACATTATCAGACTATCCTAACTACCAATGAACTATCCTAACATTAACAAACATCAATGTGTTCTTTGCCCTTTAGGTCTGCTCGCTCTTTAAATGGGAAAAATTCAATGAATAAAGAAATAATTGCTCTTGCATGGTTATTACTTTGTACAGTGGCAGGAAAATAATTTCCTCCAGACCCTTCTGGTAATTGCACAAACTACTAGTCTTACCAGTAAAAACTGAGGAGAAAAAGGCACAGGGTTGTTTGGCCTCTCCCATTTTGTTTTTCTTCCAGTCCTGTGTTCCATTCAGCAGTGGATCCACATTTTCTCTAGACTTTTCTTTTCCTCAGGCTTGGAAAAGGTTCCTGCATCCTTTATGAGCTACCTGACTGCTCCTACCTCTTATTTTTCCCATCTCTTGCTTCTTTTTTATGTTTTTCAGGAGCTTCTTGTTTCTCTGTGCAAGTGTCCTGATAATATTTCTTGCTTTTCTGCACATGGAGATAGATTGTTCTTGAGTTAAGAGAAGCTGATTCTTGAAAAACCCCATTTTCAGCTCTGCTGAAATTCCCTTATCTCCAGGACCATATCCCATAGGGTTCTTCTAAAATGCCTGAACAGGCCAAATATGTAGTCTCCTGAAGTTTAAAGCTGTGATTCTAAGCTATTTGTGGTATGTGCTATGTGATTCTGTTTCTGGTGATCACTCTCATAGTGACTGCTGCCAGACTTGATCCCACCTCTAATCTCCATCTAGCTTTTCCTTGGTTGTAAATACCAGCTCCAACAGAGCTTTTTCTTGTCAGCTCCTCAATCACCTGTGTTAGGAAGTTGTCACCAATGTACTCCATAAACCTCCTGGTTTGATTGTGCACTGCTGTGTTATCCCTGCAGCAATACTCTTCCTGCTCTTCCTGCTCACCCTGCCCCCTTTCCTTTCCAGCCTGGCCCACCACATCCTCAGTGAGCTGTTGGCTGTCATTCTCCTCTCTCATTGATTTAGGCATTTCTCACCAGGCTGGTCAACTTGTTCGCAAAGATGCTTATGCCCCACTTTATCAGATGGGTGCTACCTCAAATCTCCTTTTCCCATGTCTGGTATGCTATCAGGCATTGACTGTGGGATCAATCCAGTCCCCATAAAACCCTTTCCTAAAGCCCTTCAAAAGCATCTGCAGGAACTGGTCTTGTTTAGTCTGGAGAAAAGGAGGCTGAGGGGAGAGGGAAACCTTACTGTGCTCTAAATTGCCCAAACAAGGTTGGGGTGAGGTGAGTGTTGGTCTTTTCTGGCAGGTAACAAGCAATAAGACAAGAGGAAATGGCTGCAAGTTGCATCAGTGGAGGTTTACATTGGATATTAGGAAATATTTCTTCACTGAAAGGATTACCAAGCATTGGAACAGACTCTCCAGAGGAGGAGTTGAATTACCATCCTTGGAGATGTTTAAAAGATGTGTGGATGTGGCCTTTAGGGATGTGGTTTAGTGGTGCATTTGGCAGTGCTGGGTTAAGGGTTGGACTCAATGGTCTTAAAGATATTTAATGACCTAAACTATTCTATGATTTCCTTTACTTTAAGGGTCAAGGAGAAAACCATTCTGGCTTCCACACTCTTGGCTCTTGCAGTCAGTCATGTAGTCACACTTGATAATCTTCAGGTATCCCCTGGAAGTATCAGTGCACACATGGAAGAACAGCAGTGGATGGGATTAAAAGGATTAATCAGCCCCAGCAGCTTCTTCCCAAAGTCCCATATCTGAGTGCTATAAAGCAGCAAATCTCCCTAGGGTGGAAGTGAATTTAGCAGTCCTACTTCTTACTGCTGCTCAGCTCAGGCATGTCGGGTGTTTTATTTGACAGAGCACCCATCCCTTCATCTGCTACAAGGACAATGCTGTGTTCTGTAACTGTTTTCCCTGCAGATTTGCAGGGAAAACAGGAGCTGAAGGAGACAGAAGTCACAAGCATCCAACCTTGGTCATCATGGAAGTCTTTGTTTCCTATCCAGATATGTACAAATTCTGCCTTTGCCTCTGCCAGCCGGATTTTCAGGCTCTTGTGTCTGCAGGGTTTTGGAGAAAAACTGGAGAACTTTTTCCTCAATACCTTTGGTCCTGTAAAGTCAGTTTGTCTCTTCCTTCAGCTTCTTTCCTTGGCAACCCAACCTCTTCATCCATGATCACCTACTGCAGGGAAGGAGCCCACCCTACCCTCTGAGCCCAGTACCAGTGAGAGGCAGCCGGCACCCCTGAAGGCCCAGGTCTCTGAGGCTGTGTCCTTCATTGGGCGATCCTTCATAGTCTCCTCTATCCAAGGACAGCCCTATTGTTGCTGCTCCAGCAACTGCTGGAGCAGTGCCCTGTCAACATCACCACTCAGCCCATCTGTGTTGCCCTCAGCAAAGCTCCTGGCTCCCCTCTGCAAGATTTGCCACCTCTGCTAGCTGCTTTCCCTGGAAACTGTGTCCTGAGCCAGCAGTTCTGCTAAACTGCCCCTGTGGCCTGCTGGAAGGGCGCTTGATCCTCCCTGAACAGGAGTTACTTGGAACAAATGCTTGACACACCATTTGATCAAGGACATCTGACAGAGCTTCTTAGAAGCTGCTAGAGCTTGCTGGAAGTCATAGGTCTGGGTAGGTAGCCTTTCTTGTCAGTGACAGTCACCTCAATGTTTCTCAGAAAATGCAAAGGAGTACCGTGATGATCTCAAGGTAAAATTCCCAAGGAGAATCTGTTGGTTGATTTTACGTATGGGTTCTCGTATGGCTCTCTGGATTGAAACCAGTTTATACTAAATCCATTGCTTGCTTCCAGGGCACTAAAGCTGTAAGCAGTGGGCTGGAAGAAAATGGGGAAAATTTGCCAAAATGTACAATACTTGGATTATTTTGGCTACAGTGATGCTAATAAATGTGCCTGGAATGGCTCTTTGGCATTGAACTTAGCTGGCACCAAATAGCTCATGGTCAAACTGCTAAACTCTTTTTCCCTCCAAAACAGAACAGCTACATCCAGACTGAGAATTGTCCTTGGTGTGTGCTCCTTCCAACACTGTGCCTTGAAATTATTTCAAAGACCACTGTTTGGCCTGGCTGAAAACTGTTGAAGGGATTGTTTTAACAGTTTAACAGTATGTGTTATGAAGTTGCAATGTCCGTGAACACTCCTCACTACTATTTCCATTAGATGTCTTTTGTACATCATTCTCCAGTGGCCACAATCTCCAGTAACTAACAGAGTTCATGGGTCTGAACAGCTTCTGAGTACTATAGTCTCTTGAAGATAAGTTAAAACAGGATGGTGTGGCTGGGTCTGACTGCCTCATGCACATACATTAAAACAAAATCACAAGCTTTTTCCAAGATCAGTGGGTACTAAGGTTTTCCTAATACAAGAAGATAAAAAAATTAGAGAGAAAACTTACATTACAGTGTTTATCAAATGGTTGCCAATAAATAGTTGCCTGTCTGTGAAACCACTACATAAAATAAGCTAAATGAAGATATGAAAACATGTGACACATACGTAAAATTATCATATATTTGGGTGAAGAATAGAGGTAGTTTAGCTGTAACTTAAAAGTGAAACCCTGGAAGTGGTGAAGGTATTGACAAAAATGCCTCTGTTGCCACTAGATCCAGAATATTACCCTGTACAAATGAGGGAAATAAATAAGAAACAAATCTTAGCTCAATGGTTAAAAAATCCATTTGGATCATCACTCTTTAAGAAAAGTTACCAAAAAATCCTCCATTATTAATGCAAAAAAATAAAGTTGACATAAATGATAAGATGGAGCTCACCTGCTTTTCTACTGAAACATATTTTCTCATCTACCAGTTAAATTCAATATAGGCATTTTTTACATCAGATATATTTTTGGTAGAAAGTACTATTTTTGTCTTAAGAGCAGATGGGCCATAAGATCTGATTAGTTCAATTTTTCTAGTACAAAAATGATCTAAATATAGTAATTGATGATGTATAAAAGAGGATTCTTAAGAAAATAAAAAATATGCTTTTAGCAACAGGAACAGTAGCCCATGTATTAAATCTGCCAAAAATTCTTCTTGTTACTTGTCAATACTGACACACATATTTCCCATTTAAAATTTATTATAATAAGCACAAAGCTGAGTTCTCTCCACTGGGGGGAGTGGAGAGAAATGCATATGCAATGTAGTCCATGCTATCACATCTATAGGGAGTGCTTTAGGTAATGCATAGCCTTCCAGACATCCCATTCATTAATATTTCTGCAAAAACTGTTCTGCAGAACTGACTACAGAATGTGTATAAGAGATCAAATTGAATTTCAAAGTAAAGAGAATTCCACTGCAAAACCAACCAATAATATCTTACATTTACCCTCAATTACAGCACCTGGTGACACCATCTCTAGCTCGTGCGTATGAACAAATAGGAGCACAACACTCTTCTTAAGCAAATTCTAACAAGATATGACAAAAAACTTTATGGAGGTGTCCCACGAAATTTATATAATGAAGCTGGCTGTAGGTTGTATGGAATTTTAATGAAGTCAGGATATGCTATTATTAAAATTAGAATAAAAACTGTTCTGTGTTTCAGAATGTGTAGAGGCTATGGAATGCACAGAGGCTATAGAATTTCCAAGGAATCATAACCAATGTTCAACATTATAATATTTTACAGACCTTGAAAACTGGGATAATACTGTACTCATTTTTAGATGGTTAAAATTTGGAAAAAATATCTATTTTGTTAATTAAGTATTAGAGGATTTTTCATAAAATTACCAGGCTTAATTCTTCTACTAGGTCACTGTTTTTACAAATGCATTAGAGTTGAATTTAACTCATAATGGCTTTTATCTTCAACATATATTCAAGAGATTATCTATTTCTTTTTCCACTCTACAGTTATTTGTTTTCTTAAAGAAGGGAAATAGATAGTAAGCCCATTTTCATTGTTAGGGGGCATTTCTGGAAAGTGAAGCCTCATGATTCCAAATTAAATGACCTTACTGACGTATGCAATGCTAACAAGCTGAAACACTGAAAGTGGTGAATCCAAGTTTTGGTTTTTTTTAATTTTTTTTTTTAATATATTTTTTTTAAAATAAATTTCTTTTTTATTTTAAAATAAAATTTCTGCCTCAGAAGAACCGTTTGTCTTTTCTGTAACATCTTATTAGCCAAGAGTGAACTTAAACTAGGTAAATTAGATGAGATAACAATGGCAGAGTAAGAAATTCTGAGGGAAGTAAACCAGTTTTCTCTGCCTATCCCTATCTTAAAATTTGTTAAAATTAACATGGGGAACTGGGACTACTTTCAGAAGAGAAAGTTTTCATTCCATTTTGTCATAGTGAAGGAAGGGGTGGCTGTACCGTGAGGGGGACAAGCCAAGAACTGAGTGACCCCCCTTAGACTGTTCTTCAACATGGAGCAGGGCTGCTCAGGTGAGACTTTCTCCTTTTTTAGTGCTCCAGCATTAGGCTGAAAGAGCATTTAAGGGTTGCAGGGCTCTATGAGGCTTCTGTCCCATTTGGCACAATACTCCAATGAAAAAGTACATTTAAATAAGGGAAACAAAAAATTGCAGTAATCAAACTTCTCCACTGCAGCTGTAACTCCAAGCAGTAGTGACTATTGCAGTTTGATATATCTCTTGCTTATTGAAGTTCCACACCAGAGACTAGAGTGACTTCAGCTCAACATTTGTGTGGGTGGGACAGTAATCATGCTTTTGGCATTCACAAAGCTCTTCACTTCTGCTTCACTTACAGCAAATTGCAAAGCACCTCAGGAGGGTAAGGGCTACTCCTACAGGCTATGGACTACTCCTCTGATTTAAGGATAGAAAGGGGAACCAAATGTGCATTCACAAAAAGCAGAAAGTGATTAAGAGTTGTGAGGATCTGCCTGTTTGCCTCCTCTCACAGTGGGGCAAGATTCTAGAAAAAATCACCTTGCTCTGCTTTGAAGTCTGATGATTTCATCAGCGTTGCTGCTGCAGGAGAAACTCAGAGAGCTGAATGAAAGTCTCAGCAGGTCAGGTATCCTTTTCAGTCTATCTTATATTTAACTTCCAGGTACTCCCCTGCACCCTGATGGATGCACAGTTCTTAAATATACCTCGAGTAGCTCCAGAATACTCATGTTCAAGCTGCCTCTACTTCCTGTATGCCTTTGGCTGCAGGGTTCTGGACATAGTACAGTTTTAATAAAGGTTGTTTTTTATAGCTTTTTTAATCCATACACCGTCCAAAACTTGGGATCAAAAAGGGCTTATGTAGATGTTTTGAGCAGCTGCTTAATCATATTTTGCAACTGGATCCATTAGTAAAATTTTATTTGATTATATCTATTGTTGTTCTTATTCTCCAGTTCATAATAGTCACCAGTTTCCTTCCAATTCCCTTTAGCTGTAAATACAAAACAGGAGAAAGAAAACAATCCTGCCTTTGTGGCACACAGTGAATTTGGCCTTGTATATACAATATATTTTAAACTAAATTCCCTTAGAAACTAGCAATTAGCAGATGTCAATGCCCAGTTTGCAAGTGGAAGCTGAAACAAAGACTAGAGACCTTCACACCAACAATCTGGATATTAAGTAGGAAAAAAAAATCTTCCAACCATAATACTTCTCTTTGTTTCTTAATGTGGTTGTAGCAATGAGGATTCAATTGGAACAGCTGTGCAGAAAAATCAGATTTTTATCAATTTGGCATCTGTCTAGGAAAAATACAACATTGAGACTGAAGCGTAGAACAGTGCAGGCAGCTTTACAGCACTAGCTCTGCAACAAATGACACTTAGAAGTACTTTGCATTATGAGTTAGCTGGGAAAATACTGGATCCCACCATGGGATTAATTGCATATTTGTTGCTGGAGGAACACTTCTCTCTCAGAGAAGGGAGCCAAAACCTGAACATCGCTGGGCTGTGCACTGCGTGATTCATTAGAAGCTTTGAGGCCTCTAAGTATTTAGTCTAACAGCTTATGGACTTTCATAGTAGCTGCTGCTATTAAAATCACTGAATTGCTATGTTGCTCAGATTGCAAAGGAATTTGGGAGGTCTGTAATCTAAAGTCATGCTCAAAGCAGGGTCCACACTGAATTCATATCAGATGCCTTAGGGTTTAGTATGGTTGGATTTGGCAACCTGCAACCTGTCAGGCAACCAGTTTTAGTTATTGCCTTCATAATTTTTCTTCTTATATTCAGTCAAAACCTTTCTCATGTAAATTTATGAGCATTGTTTCATATTTAAACCCTGAGCCTTAGCAAAGAAGTCTTGCTTCAGCAAACTTCTTCTCAGTAATCCCCTCATAGTTGCCAAAGTTCCTGTTAGATTCTCTGCAGTGATCCTTTTCCAGACAGAAAAAGCTCAGCTCCCTCAGCCCCTCCTCCTAGCACAAATGTAATCTAGCCCCAGCTATCTTGGTGGCCCTCTGCTCAACCTGCTCTATCTGATCAAAATCTTCCCAGTATTGGGGTCCCCAAATTGGAGGCAACATTCTGGATGTGATCTAGAAAACACAGGGTACAGAAGAATCTTGCTTCTCTCATGTACTCGCTATGGTCCTCTTAATATTGCACAAAATTCTCTTGGCATTTAATCCTGCCAGAGCTACAATGATCCCAGTAGTTTTCTACTCCTTCAGGAGCCTTTAAACAACTTTAAAGAGGACTTCCCCCATGATTTTCCTGGGATTGAAATCTGTCTAGTGATAATTTTCAAAGTTCTGCAACACAGAGTGGAGCAAAATGAGAGAGGAAATTAATGTAGGTAGCGGAAACGGTTCTTCCTTTCTGCAGCCTCACACAGCTGGTTAATACTTTATAAATATTTTAAATCTTGCTTTCCTTGAGACTTTTGCAGGTCATGTCTGCAAAATTTAACTCAACATTACACCTTTCTTCCTTTTTGTAAAGATCAAAATAATTTTATTTTGTCAGATATGGATTTTCAAATTGTGACTCTCTTTAGGCCTTGGAGTATTTATATTGGTCTTTAAGGAAGAACATTAATGTTTTTCTTTTAAAAAAGAGTCAGAGAGGAAGGTTATTTTTTGTTACAAATTAAAAAGAAATTTTTCATGTCAGAAGACCTGCATTCATTTTCACTTTGTATTTTTATAGAGTACTCAGTTTTGCAACCTTTGGGAAATTGGGTAAGGCAAGAATGAAGTAAAGCCTCTGCAACATATTGTGCAGATTTCTAAGAAAGAGCTCTTGACTTATCTGCCTGGTAGTCTCCTTCAAAGTTTCTGTGCATATAGTATGAATATTTAAGGTTTTAAAATGGCAAATATTACTTATGCAAGTTACCTATACAAAAGTTTTGAAATTGTTGCCTTTAATATTCAAAGTGAATTCCCATTCAGGAGTTCCTCAACATCATTAATTGCTGTCAATAATTCCTGTCCTTCTATGTTTGCAATCTCTCTCTTGAGATGATATCTATACACATGTTCTACATGTGTAAATAAAAAGTTTATTGAATACATACTTTCAACTACCTATTTTAGAGGAAAAAAAGCACCTACCTCTGCCAAATAGTAATTGGGACCACACAACTGTGTTGTTTTACACACAACTCTGTAAAATTCAGAGTTTCAAAATACATTTCATTTTGAGAAAAAAATAAATCACAAAAATTGCTATTTAGGAAACATAGTAATAATAATTGTGATTAATAAATGCCACATTTGCACCTCAAATAAGTTTTCAGTTAGCTGTAGCATACAAATATGATAAGCAAATAAAAATGTGAAATAGTTCTCCCACAATATTGCATTGCTTAGTGTTATTTTTGTACCTCCCCAGAGAGATCATAGAGTGGCTGTAATATATATACCTCTGGAGATATTGTGATCTAAAGTCAAAGTTACCCCTTCTCAGAGCTGGAGTTTGGACATCGCTCTCTGATTTCTCATAAGTCAAGATTCCATGTAACCATCCAAATGAAGTTGATAGAAACCTTTAAACTGATTTCAAAAGTATTTGAATTAAGCAAAGGAAGGCAGGATAGAACCTTACTTTGGATAGAAAGGCTGCCCAGACATGATCCATGTAATCTGTGTGTTACACTGGTTGACACTTGAAAAGGAGGGATGAAGAACACAGTTTATTTCATCTTACCATAAATCTGAGCTTCTTGAATTTTAGAAATTGGTTTGCTGTTACCCAGATAAATTTTCATTTTAACTGTTTTCTTTGTTTTCCAGCTTCTCATCTCCTACCTGCTACTCTTTTGAAGACTAAAAATATCCCTTGTTTTGTTCCTGGTGCATTTACTGACATGTAGATCTGGCTTTATCTAATGTTGTTCTTTGCAGTCAGTGGCACTGAAGACATTGCTTCATTGGTCTTGCATTGACAATTCAATCTGAAATAGAACAGAGGAATGTTTGATGTGAGGGATAACTATATTTACAGAACATGAAGACCCCTAAAATTTTAATTCACAAGCGAAATGCAGCTTTGGAACATTTGCAAGCATTCTTATCATTTTATCATATATACTCATTTTTCTTTCTCTCATTAATGCTAGCAGCAACTTTCTGATCTTCTACTCTGTACAACAAAAAGTTAATTATATGTGCTATTGGCAGGGTGCTACCTGTGGCAATTAATTTAGACTTTCTACTGATTTATGAGTGTTGTCTCTTTGTGCACAGAGCTATGATGCACTTAAAAATCTTAATTGATTAAATCAAATAGGCTAGATAGCTTTAATTCAGCAAGAATATTTCATAATATTTAAAGTATATCTGAGTTCTGAATAAGTTTAAAAGCTCTCTGAATAGTGTATTAATTAAAAAGAAAGGAAAATAAAAACAAAAAGGGAAAAGAAAAATGTCATGGCAGTGGAGTTCAAGATATGACATATTGCCTGGATCTTCCAGAATTAGATTGCACAAAATGATCTTTGATTCCAGTATAGAGGAATGAAAAAAGATGCATCAGCAATATTTTAAATCAGAAAGCATTGCCCTTCTCTGACAATGTTCCTGACTGTGGCTTTGCATCAAGCGTCAAGGCAATGCTACAAATACATGAATGAAGGTGCTTGGGAAAGTGCATGAGCAAAGAATTTGTCCGGAAATTCTTTTTAACTAACATGGTTATGTTTCCATATGACCAGAAAATGCCACTGGCATTTTTGGATATAACACATGGTTATTTTGGATATAACACATGGTTATGTTTCCATATGACCAGAAAATCCACTGCCTGGGTGTCTACACAATAGCTCAATCATTTATACATTGGTCATTTTTGTCTTATTAATTTCTTTTTTTTACTTCACTTTTCACTTTTTTTGATTCAAGATCTTGGGAAGGGCTTCTATTACATTCAGGGGACTGAAAATCTGGTTTCTAGGTACTCCCCTTAAGTATTCATTATCTATACATAAGAAATCTTCCTAGCACAATATATTATTTTATTTTATAATGATGGACATTGTGAATCAACATCATTGATCACTGATGTGATTATGTTATGCTTAGTTTTAGAATGACTTTCAGTAATCAATATATTTCAAAGCAACTCCATTGGAGAGAAAATCTAGACTTTAAAGCAGGAAACAATGCTATGGCAACATATTGAAGATTAGTGAAATGCTGGTACATACAACATAAGGGAGATATGATGCAGCTGCCTTGCAGTTTGACTGGATTCCCAAGTAATAATCTGTTTTCAAAATTCCAGTCTTTTTTTTGTATCCATATGGTTATTATGGTCTGTCTCTTGAATTGTTGGATGGCATTAAATTCAAGTTTATTTGTATTTTAAAATCAACAAGATTAACATTTAATGAGGCATATTTGTGAAAGCATCCTTCAATAATTCATCATGCAATCACAGGTTATGCATAATGTTTGCACATAATTTGTATAAATATTGCTTAAATTTGTTTTGCTTTTACAGGCAAAGAAACTCATTGGGACATAATAGCTCAGAAATCTGAAAAAAGTGTATCAATATTTATAGACAATAAAGGAAAAATTCCTGGTAAACTGTAAACACTGTAGTTCATATTTATTACATGATGACACTTTTATTTAGTGGCCAATGGTGCATTTCAAAAGTGATTTTAACCTTCCTAGCAATAGGAAATATCTCAACAGTCCTATGTCATATGAGTGTAAAACTGGGATTTTATTCAGTGTCTCTAAGTGTGATTGTACTGTAAGCAAGGTTGAACTTTCTCACATTTCTCAGAAGGAGAAGGCATGAAAGTGCAGGGTAACAATGCAGATTTGCTCTAAGATTTATAGATATTTCTTTGCCAGAGAACAGACAGATAATTTGAATCTGATGTCCTTTCTACCCATAATTTTTATGGACAAGTATTGTGCTTGAATTAGATATTATTTAAACTTTATCGACTAGACAAGCAGAAAGAGCAATCTGGTTGATGGTATTTCCTCACAGTGTACCGGTGTACCCCATTATCATTGTGATGGTTGGTATTTAAAGCATACAGCTACATGGACTCTGCAGCTGGACAAGAGGGGGAGCAGGTGACACTCAGCTAAAAAACTGGCTGCCTGCCTGGAAAATGATGCTGGGCTGCATGCCGTAATCCAGGCCATCCCCATTTCTCTTAAACAAACTGGGCAGGAAAAACATGACAGCCAAAAGTGAATGTGGCTAAAGAGCAAAGAGAATGTCAGCAGGACTATTGGCAAAGGCAAGATTATATTTTTGAGGAGGTAATTTAAAATCCCTAGCTCACTTCCAAGTTTATAACCTATATCGATCTGCAATCAATCATTGACTTATTTTGGATACCTACTTATCAAACTTTGCAGGATTAAAAGTTCTGTATTCTTTTAAAATACAACTGAAGGAGTAAATTGTATCTGTATCTGTCATCTGTATTCCATGTTTACTTCTTACTATGCCAGAATTCAGTTTCCTTTATCTCAAGACAATGAACTTTCTCACCACATAAAATGTTCTTAGTTTATTGTTCAAGAAATGAGTGTATAGGATGAAAGCATTCATGGGCCTATCTTCTGAGATATCCATTGTGCATAAAGAGAAGTCAAGAATCAGTAATTTAGACAGAAAGATATAAAAACCTAGATAAATAAAGTACTTAGGAGGAAGAAAAGTCTTGAATTTGATTCCAGCAACAATGGTAGGTTTTAAGCCTTTTTTTTCTCCACAGAGATGCAGAGAGCTTCTGTCTATAATATTTTTGTGTGAAGGGAAAAAATGACTTAGAGTAGAATTCAATAAGAGTCAGAATCCTCAAAAGAATCAATTTTGAGGCTAAACTTTCAGATGACATCTCCTTGTAAGCTTTCTTCTCAGATTACTCAGATGGTTTTCTTGAGTTATATTTTCCTTGATACCTGGTATACTAAAACAAAAGATTTATAGGATGGAGTATGGAGAAACACTGCAATAACCTCCAGATTTACAATATGATGAGATCTTGCTAGATATTTTACTAACTTTAATTTTTTCATATGTATTTCCTACAAACACTACAATAGTCACCATTTGATCCTGTGATATGTGCATTACACAGTCAGGAAAGAGCCTGCTAGATCTTTTCACCTGTGAGTCTGAGAGACCAGACTTGTGTAGTAAGTTTTTAAAGGTTTTTCCTGACCTGGTTTTTCTGCTACATACACAATGCAGGAAAATTATGTACTTCTACATAATTTTGAGGCTACTTTTGAGGCTAGTGTGCCTCAAAATCCCTAATCCTGGCATTTTCCCTGTGCTTACCCCATATCCCGGCATTTTCCCTTGTATCTGTGATTTCCTTACTGTGATGATTAGATTTGAATTTGGTTTTGGACCACTTACTAATACAGAGTCTAAAGCTTTTCCTCAACTTCCTTATGGTTTCAAGAAGATCCATTGACCTCAGCTGCACGACTCTTCCCCACACCCCAAAGCTAAGCCCAGAGTACTGTCCAAAGGACTTTTACATCTACAAAAAGCCTGCCATTTTCCAAAGTGTTGTGATTTCTTTCCATTTTCCCCAACAGTCCACAATGAGAACAAACCCTGAACATTTTTTCTACACAGAGGGTGGTGAGGCACATTAACAATCTGCCTAGGGAAGCTGTGGATGCCCCATCCCTGGAAGTGTTCAAGGCCAGGTTGAATGGGGCCCTAAGCAGCCTGATCTAGTGGGTTGCATCTCTGTCTATGGTGGGGACAAAGGAGGAAGGTGTGAACTAGATGACCTTTAAGTTCCTTTTCAACCCAAATCATTCTATGATTCTATAATGAAATGGGAGATTTCTTCCCATTAATCCCGAAGAATGAATTGAAAGGACTGACCAAGAAGACTGAATTTTTGCCCAGAACTGTTATCACTATCTTATGAGAAGAGTGTTAGAAAAGGAGTAAGAGATGCCAGAAGTAGAAGTTTACCAAAAAGCCAACTATCATAAAATACTCCAAGTTTGGAAAAACACCAAGGCCATATGTGGTCATGATAGAGATGTTCTATTAAGATGTAAAGAAGATGTTCACAAACTGCAACTGGTGCATTATGTTCATGCTGAAACATGAATGCCTCAAGTCTCTTTATGTGCATTTGAGGATCCCTAAAGCTTATGGGTTCTTAGTGTCAGTTCATGTACTGCCTGATGGTTCTGACAGTTACATTGAGATTCTGCCATGGACCATGAGAACTGATTAAATTCTTAACAGAATTCACACAGAGACAGGACAGACTGTCTAAGAAATCTAAGTTTAGGGAAATGTTGATACCTTCACAACATGAGGCTGTATCCAAAACTGCTTTTAAAACATGATGACTTAATAACCTGTCCTTGTCTGAGGTAACCCAAGTCCCACTGCAATGTCCCTATGCAAACAATTTTTTTTTTCCCTTTGGCCTTCAGATCTGCTAATGCAAGTATCAGGTGAATGAGGAGCTTAAGAAGAACAGGAGTGCAGATTTGTGCAGATTTATACTTCTGGGTACCATGGAGAAGCCCTTCGTTTTATAGGGTTTAATAATCTTTGTTCTTCAGTTGGAAATCAAGTGGCTATGAAATTTTAAATAATTTTTGTGAGGGAGAATGCTTTGGACATGGTAGAAATACATAAAAAAGAAGGCTAAAAAAGTAAGGAAGAATTTGTGGGTGCTTGAGTTTGGAATTTTACCATGTACAAGTGTGCTGATGTTGAGGGTGAAATGGATTTCTTGGGGGGAGATACAGATGAGCATCCACGCATCATTCTTATCTCTAATTTTTGTTCAGCTTATTATCTGATGGTTGGGTGGAGTGCAGGGAATCACTTTGATGTTTGAAGTGCTGTCTTTCAGAGGAGAAAAATAGATCTTTGTCTGCCTTCTTGAATGTCATCTACTGTGGCAGTATATCGGTACCAATCTGTAAACGATGTCCTTCAGAGTGAGAGGTGCGGTATTGCATTCACTCGGAGGAAATATATGACTGCTCCCACAGAGTCCCTCACTAGTTTAATAACAATGACTGAAACGCCTGCTCAGATTTTTTTCCTCCTGTATTCAATCTTTTTATACCATTATGTTTTAAGTCTCTTAAGCAAGAGACATTAACTCTTATTCTTGTGTTATAATTGCTTAAAATTCAGTACTTCTACCAAGACTTTTACATGCCCTTCATTCTAGAAAGCAACGCAGAGTTATAAAGGTCCAGGAGTATTTTCTTCTTTATTTCTAAGACTACATTATTTTCTAAAACCTGAAGAAATTATGAAGAAAGAAATGGATTTTTGCAGTGAAATGCACCCAGATATTCCATGAGTCCTTGACTTTGATTTAAGTCAAGGTTTATGGTTGTTTATCTCCCTTGTCCTTTGGCATACCTATAGATAAAGTCAGATATACGAATACAATACAATAAAAATTGGTTTATTTTCTACTAAAATATTTACTCTTGCCAAACTGATTAGTTTAAGGCTTTATACTTCAATTCCTTTTGTTTATATTGTACATCTATGATATTTCATTTGTTTATTTTTTTCCTCTCCAGTGATTTGCCACAAGACTGGCTGAAACTATAAATATGTTTCAGCATGTACCCAAAAAACATGAAAATCAGACTCTTGTCTTTATGTGGGGGTGTAGCATCTGAAAATAAGAAAACTGTGCAAGAAGTGGTCACCTTATACTGTCAGCACAACCTGACATTTTTGTAAGAATCATCCTTCACTCAAGTGCTGTTGACTTCAATTTATCTCCAACATTTTCCCTGAGATTCATAATACCGTAAATTTCTTTAACAAAAAGAATGCATCAGTTTTTCCTAAATTCTTTAAATCCATTAACCCACCTGTATGAAGATACAGTTTTCCAGGAATTTTGTACAAATGAACTTTCTATAACATCAGTTTCTTAATCAACCTTTGATGAATGATTTTCCATGGTGTATACACTGTATCTTTGCTAAGTAAGAGAGCTTTAGTACATGTTACTTCTACTGCAATTTCTGACATTACTCATATTTTGCACCTTTGTGTGAACATAATAGAAAATAGAAAAGATAAAATACAGCAGACTTACACCATGCTTGCTGCAATTCTGAAGGAAACAGGGAAAAACAATGCTGACATTAGCGTGTATATATGATGCACAAATGAAATGCAAACACTCAAATTTATAAAACCCAAGGGTACCATTTTCACTCTATCTCTGCTTCATGTTGTCTACCCTAAGAAAAACTCAGCAGTAAAAACACATGTCAATAGGGCAGCAAAAATTTAGGCATATTGAACTAAAGGCAACTTGGTTCAGTCGCTTTCCCTATGCTTTCTCTCATATCCCTCATCCCTCCTGAGCACTATCTAATTTTCATCACTTTAAAAAGTCAGGTTTTGTGTTTCTTTCTTTTGTTTTGTGGAGGTTTTTTGTGGGTTTGGGGCTTTTTTGTGGTGTTTTTTTTTTTTTTTTGGTCTTTGGTAACATCAGATCAACAAACTGAGGGCTAAAGATCTTGTGCTATGTCCCAGTGTTAGACTTTGACAGTACTCTTCCAAACCTTAGCATTCTGAGTGGGAAATCAATTAATATTAGGGAAATTTGAGTGCAGTTAGTAATTTCAAGATTTCAAGCACATATAGGTGGTGGGAGACTGACTGAATGTTTGTTTGCAGACCAAAACTATTGGCAGATGGTCGCACAAACCTATGCTCCTTGCAGCAGTAAGAAAACTGATATTTGTAAGAGAAAGCTCTCTCTGCTCATGCAGCACAGCAGGTGTCTGCCCTCTCCTGCTCCTTCACCAGCAGTTCTGTGCACCAGCTGTTCACAAAGAGGTCCTGATGAAGTATTGAAGTGAGGGCAGAGCTGATTCCTGTGTGCACCTGTCTTCAGAAAAAAGCTAAATGCACCAAATATACTATACTATAGCTACACAATATTAGTTCATTTTAAATTATATAAGCAATGTCTTTTTTATTATTTATAGTAAAGTACCTTAAAAGAAGATTCATAAGAAGATTGGAACAAACCTGGAGTATTATATTTTACAGAAATATGAAATATGCTGATCACTTGCTTTTCACTCGTTTTTTTTGACAAATGCATTCTACCCACATTTGTAAATGAGATATAGAGGATTAATTTCAAGAACAGGTGTGCTTGTGTGCTTGCTTTCTTTCTTTAGGGGTTTACTGTAATTTTTCCATTTTTCTTCTCATCCTTCTCTGCTGGATGTGAAGTATTTTATTTTTAATTTGTTGATTTCTCTCAGAACTAAAGTAGCCTGAAATGTGATCACTTTCCAAACTCATTTTGATATTGGAGGTTCATTTCCTGGAAAGCAAAAAGACTCAGGACAGGGGCAGGGGGGGATGGGCTGAATCAGAGTGAAATCAGTTGCTTTTGCATAGATTTTACTCATAACTGAGTAAAACCACAACAGTCTGCCTGCTTTACACTTGAATGTGCAAGTGATGGGGCCATTAATTAAACAGGTACTTAGAGCATAAGGCTGTGGGAGACCTTTAGATCATTTCTGGCTTTGTGCATTCAGTAGATTAACTTACACTCAGAAAATCCTATAGGAATCCAAATGATTTGATTAGACTTGGAGATTCTGATTTTCAAAATATTGAGCAGCTAAGCCACAGCAAACTATGAGTGAGAAAGAGGTTCTCTTTCTCACCAGTTTCTGGTGAGATACTTCAAGATGATTGCACCTTGCCCAGGATTCAGTAGTTAAAAACACTTCAAAAAGTACTACCAAACTGAACAGATGAGCAGTTTCTTTGTTTTTCCTGATAGTGAATTTGAACCTGAGAGAAAGATTCATTGACCACTCACTTGGAACAGACATCCTTCTACTGCACAACAGAGTCCATCCTTCCCAGTCTTTCAGCTCAAGGTAAAGACAGACACATAACAGGTGGTAACAACCTCCATCTTTCTTAAGAATGCAAAATAATATGAAGTTAGAGTACTTCCGAACATTTTAAAATTATTAAGGGAAACAAACAACCCTCTCTCCACCAGCCCCAAAAAACCCAAACCTCAAACCAAAACCAAACCCCTTCACATCCTGACTCACATAGAAAATGATGAAAACCATATAGGTTTTAGACTTTTGATACAATTTCCATCATGTTTACAGACATGTAAACATTAAAACAGGCTCTTCTTTTCTGCAGCCCATCAAAAAATGGAATTTCTATTATATATGTCCCAGTCCCAAAAAAATCTCAAATCCCAAACTATTTCTTCAGTCCTTGCTATTACTTCTAGAAAACTGCAGAATAGTCTGGGCCAGTTTGTTTAAATTCAAAATGCATTCTACCTGATTGTGGAATGCCTTTGTCAGATGTGTCTTTCATCAACAAGTAAATACAGACAGTGATAAGTCATTCATCCACCTTCTCTTTTGTAAGCTGAATAACTGGTGATACTGAAGCCTCTCACACTAAAGGTTAATTTTGCATGGTTTTCATGGCCTGGCTTTGCTCTCACTTTCATTACATATGGTGTGGTAGTAGATCTCCTAACCTCTGCACATTCCTGCATGACCCATGATGTGATTGGATGTGACCTTGAATGGCAGCACCAGCAGCACCCTCAGGCTCACTCTGAAGTGTTTATTAAAGGCAGTGGCATGAGTTCTGTCTAGGAGCAATACTAGCTGGTCAGGTCAGCTGTTTTCTGTCCTGTCCTTAGCATATCATAAGGAAAAAGGAAGCACATTGTGTCACTCCCCTAGACTGCCTTACCCTTCATCCCAAATCACAGCTTGCAGTCTGCTGGAGTGCAAACAGCGTGGATGACCACATCTCTGAGCCTGAGCCTGGACCAGCACTCCTTTTCATTCACTGCTGTGGACAGAGCCTTTCATTTCTTCTTGTCCTCTATAAAGAGTCAGAAAAGGACACCTGCTTTTCTGGGTTTCACTTCCCTTGGACTTGCTGGAAAGCCTTCTCTTTATTTTCAGGCCTTGCAACTAGTCAGCAACTTGCTGGAAAAATTATCTGGTATTTTCCTCTGAGCCATATGATAATTTTATCATTAATCTTCAGTGCATGTTCTTGAGGTGTAGGGGAACTTTGAAATAGGAATGATGATAATATAGCCAGTGGCAGTGAAGCCAGAAATAGTTTAAAATGCAGATTGGATTCAGTGGTAATAATGTTAGGGATATGATGACACTAAAGCTTCATAATATCCTCATTCATATTATTATTTTTGGGAATAGTCACATCACCTCAGATGTCTCCACAAGGAGAGAAGTTAATGGAACTATCTGACCACTCTGGATGCATCTAAATTTACCAAACAGAAAGTGCAAATTATTGCGATAGATATGATAGCAAAGTATCTTATTGTCTGGGAGAAGAGAAGGATTAAAGAGCAACAAAATATAGGACATTATGAGCAAAACATCTGAAAACCAAAATTTTTCTTTTGTGAGGGTTTTATAAATTGTTCACACATATGTACTTGCAACATTTTATGGTATCGCGAGCACTCCTAAATGTTTTTTTTTTTTTCTTGAATGAGAGCTTATAACTTAACTATGCAACAATTCAAGGACTGTATGGAATATTTTGATGGGAGCTTATTAGTTTTTTATCTATTTTATTCTATTTTGTCTAATCTATTTTAAGACATCTACTCATTAACCTGTTTTTAATCTGTGCAATCACTCTAGAAAGACAGCTATATTAGACACAGGTCACATCATGAATATAACAAAAACTGGGAGTAGGTTTAGGGCTGTAGTTCTATACATTTAATTTAAGGTTGTAACAGCTCCATGTCCCTTACATTATCCCATTTTAGAAGGACAGCAGCACTCTCTACTTTCTACTCCTGCTGTGCCTCTACTGACCCACATGCTCTTCTGATCAGGATAAGTGCAGCTGCTACACTTTGGCCATGTTGTGTGATAAGAAATGAGAATGTAATAGCACCAGAGTTACCAGGTAAGTAAAATTTTTTATATATAAGGAGATGGAGATAAAAAGACTCATAATGGGGTTGAGAATCATAGCTCATTCTCCTCATGAAAATCTTTATTGCAAGGAGAAGCACTAAACGAGAAGCACTTCAGCTGGTCTGAAGAAGAGCATTAGCCAGGGGTAAATTATGTTAATAATCATCACAAAGTCAGTCTTAAAGGAATTGTCCCTGGAAGATGCTATGGACTAAAATCAAATTACTCTGAGATACCGCCTGAAAGTGAAGATAGAAGTGTGGGATCAATTTCGTTCTCACAGAGCTTTCCTCCTCTGAAGGAGAATCCTGAATATTTTTGCAGTTTTGGTATCTGCTTGTGGTGAAGTATATGTGAGAACATGAAAATCACTTAAAAATTTCACTTTTTACAATAAATTCATGAAAGGACTAAGCTACAGTTCTAGTGTTTTCCCCATCTTCTTGTGTCCTTGATAAAGATTTCAGGACATAACTTTCTTATAGGTATTTCTTGGCTACTTGAAGATAATCCTCTGGCTTGTCCATGACACCACAGACATGTCCTTTCAGACAAAATGTAGTTAAAGAGGTTATTGGAAAATTCCTTATTGCCAGAATAGTACGTTAGCAATCAAAAGCTTTTGCTTCCCTACCAAGAACATCAGATTAATTGCCTCACTCTCTTTCATGCACAGGAAAAGTCAAAAAGAGTTGTAAGAGTAGATTAAAGCAGACTGCATTGTGATTACATTTCCACTATACATATTCCTTCACTTCAAGAAAATGAAATTCACATGTACTCTTTTCAAACTTGCTGAATGTACTTGGCTTTGGCTAGCTGTACAAGAAGGTTGGTGGGTTATTCATGTACTTTTATGGCAGTGACTCCTCAAAGTATACAAGTCACTGCAAAAACAAATCATAAACCTCTTTCTTATATACCTCTTACCTTTCTTATATATACCTTACACCTTTCTTATAAACCTCTTACATTATATACAAAAAACACCATCCAGGTATATTGTTATATAAATATCCTCTCTGTATTTAGTGGCTCCATTGGGCATGTTCTTTGCTTCCTGGCTGCTTGCATTAAGGAATGAGCACGGTTTTTGCTCCTGGCTGAGTTAGTTTAACACAGATTCTGGGTCTCAACTTTTGGTAAGAAGGTATCTGCACAACAGTGGCTTGCAGTGGGTAATTGCACCCAATGCACGGACTCAGTTTGGATGTGGAAGCCTCAGAGTAGTTCCAGTAAAAGTTGTTGATGTGTGCAAACTGAAAAACTATTTGGAATATTAAGTTGTGACTTGAACATATGTCAGTTTTTACTCATTTTTACTGCTGCTGCTAAGAAATAATTATTTTTTTCCAATAACCTTGGTAATGTCAGTGAACTAGTAAGTACTGGAGAAAAAAGGAGCCTTTTCTATTAAAAAGAATATGTGGAACTAATTTGATTAAAATGCTTTAAAAATTAATTATTTGAACTTCAACATCTTTACAAGGCTACGAATTTATACTGCAGATAGTAATTTTTGAGAGAATTAAAGCAAGGTTTCTTTTTTTTAATTTTCTTTTTCAAACATAAAATCTCAAAGATTTTTAAAAATATAGTCAAAAGAACTTCTTATCCACTAAGAACAAAGCCACTCACATTATCTACAGTAGTTCTGAAGGGGTAATTTACTTTTTAGAGTGAAGAAATTCTAAAGAAGTTTAACTGTATTGCTGATCAGATCTTTATATAAACTTGTGGTAAATGTTGAACACCAGCCTCCAGCCACAGGCCCCTAAAATCCTTGTCAGCACAAGGTAAGGAAACCTCGGCAATGCTAAATAAGTCTGTGAAAGCTACCATGTAAAGCAGCTGGAGAGAACAGAATGTGCGTAATGAAAATTAATCAGTCAGCAAAGAAGCCCAGAGAAGTTTAGGAAAGTAATCTTTAATTAACAAAATTTCTTAATAACTTGGGTGGTTGTGCTGGTTTGGGTTTGTAGAGTTTATGTGATTTTTAGGATATAGAAAAGTCTTGAAAACAGAAAGGAAATGGAGGGTTCTAATTTTCCATCCTAGTGGGTATTATGACTCTGCATGAAGACCCCCTAAAGCTGTTTGTTTGCTTCCTCCTGACCAGTATAAAATCAGCATGCAAGAAAAGTCATTGTAATCTAATTTGATAAGATATTTTTAATAAGAAAGCTCAATTTATTTCTGCATATAATGAAAAATGTGAATAGCTAGAAGTCCTGCATTAACAGGACTTCTAATAAAAACAAATTAACACCTACTACTAATACTTGGAATTCTCCTAGTACTGATTAGAAATTTCTTCATAAGAATTATCTATCTATCTATCTATCTTACTATCTATCTATCTATCTATCTATCTATCTATCTATCTATCTATCTAATTTTTGCAGTCTGGGATAAAGTCCTTCTGATTCATCTACATATTTCATCATTGTGAAAGGAGAACTTTTACAAAATGATTTTACTCTTAAACATATAATCCAAGAGCATTTGATATAACTCAATTGTTAATTCCTATGACTCCTTGTTTTGAGCATTCCTCATGGCACAATTGAAACAGATGAACTGGGCAATATGGACAACTGCCCATGTGCAAATTTCCTCTACTACCACTTGGAAAGGAGGACTAAAACAATCCCAGCTTTGTACTGATCATCTTCTTATTTTCTGTAATCCATAGTGCTACTATGTCATGATGGTTAAATGCAATACCTGGGCCACAGGAAGAAATGTTGCACTCATTGAAGTGAGGCACTTACTACATGTGGGAGAAACAGGGCATGTGTCTTACAAGCTTTATAACTGTTAGTATTTTTAGTATTTTTACTGTTGTTGTTATTATCAAGTGCTAACTGCATATTAGTTAATCACAGGTCATGAGAAATAAAATGACAATAACTTAATTATTAACCTGCAAGATATATCAAATTAACATGCAAAATATTTGACACTAGTACTGAATTACCTCTCTGGCATGTATTGATAACATGAAATTTTGCTAGCCTATTTCTGAAAAAATTTCTATTGATCTTTTATTAAGATAAGTAAAATGAAAAAAATTGCTTTCCATGGATTCATTAAGCAATATAAATTACAAAAATTAACACTGATATATGGGGATTTATTCTTTGGTACCTCTCACCATTAGCTTCAAGCAGTATAAGATAACAAAGGCCTATAGGAGGAGTTGAAGATGTACTAGTGTAGGAAAAGGAAAATGAGACACATCTAAAGAATTAATTCTGAGGTGGAGAAGGAAAAGATTTATTAGAAAAGATTTACAAAGTAACTATTGGCAAAGTGTTATCAAAAATATGAAATAATCTTTAAAAACAAATGTTTGCTCCCCTTGAACATCAGCCAGTGACCAGGGCAAGTATGGACCCCTGCTAATATCTACAGTATTTACCCTGCCTATTATTGCAAAATGTCCTTTTGTACTGTAACAATTTCCTGAAATACTTCCTATAATTACAGTTTGTGTTAGAGAAGTTTATCTTATAAAGCCAAAAGATAAGGACTGTTTCAGCTAAATCGAACATTTCATGAATGGTTGAGGTTTTAATCTTATCTCTGCCTTCCAACTGCTGTTGGAATTCAGCTGTCAAAGTGAAGGGGCCTCACTTTCATCTTTCCTTACTTTTCAACCTCAAACTATATATGAACTCCCCACTACAACAGAATAAGCTTTCTGCTTATACAGATCTTTTAGTTTTAAAATTTCTAGCAGCAACAAAATTTATCTGGAGCAAATGCAAGTTACCTTTACAGAAGGGAAGCTTAATAAAAGGCTAGATGCTAAGAAAGTGTAAAGAATATAATATTATGTAGAAAGCTCACACTTTTAGGTACAAAAGGACATTCATATGTCCCTTAGTCTCATATCTACATCATATTTCCACTTTTATTGTCTAGGAGTCATTAGTACCTGGGGGACATTATCTGTAAAGCTACCATGAGAATACTCTAATTTTTGATGCAATTTTCTGCAGCAGTTCTGGATAAGATGAAAATGCCTTGTGGCTTGTCTTGTTCTGCATAAGTCTGAGAGTCCCACTGGATGGTTTTACATTTTGATGGGAAGAATGCAGTTGTTTATTCATCGACTGATAAATCTCATAATCTTGTCATCCAAGTTCCACTCATGCAGCACATAAAATTCATGTTTGGATCCAGGAAATGCCACTCATGGAACCTTTCATGATAGTCTAAATTCAGAAAAGTGTCATACTTTTCTGAAGGAACTGCTTTCCTTCGTTTATACAGTCCAGCAGGTTTTGCACAACAATTAAGTGTTAACCATTCTAGTTCTGTAGTTATACCTGATTGTGGGTCTGGCCTCCTGAAAGGAAGGAGGAGGAAATCTGGAAAGATGATCTGAACAACAATTCCAGAAACAATCTGGAAAGATGATCTGAACAAAGTGGGTGTATATATTTGCCTTCCCGATTGTGACAGAGGGTGTGCCTGATGATTTCTGCTATGATAGATCCTCTGCTGAGCTTTTCCAGGTGAATGTCTTGCTTGTTAATTGTTAGCAACATGTCCTGGGGCATCCTGCTGGCAGAAGGGGTTGCCATATTTGCACACATAATCCACGCAGCTGCTGAGGCATTGATCTTTTCCTTGACAATTCTAGGTGGCACAGGGTATGTGTCTTGATGACCAGTCAGTTCTGATGTTCACGACAGGGCTGTTTATTGGTTAGCTAGTATGTATTTTCAGTTGCTATCAGGCCTGCTTTTTTAGTCTTGTTGGTGGACACAAGCCTTTTTGGGTTAAAGGTCACCTAGAGATGAGGGCTCTATAGGTATGAAATATTTCCTCAAAGAACTCAAGCCGTCAGTGAGGAGAACCAAAGCAAAACAAGAGAATGCAAATATAAATAATATATTAAAGGAATTGGGAAAACTTACTTTCAAATGTAACCATAAGCCACGTATCCTTGTTAAGTGTATTGAGCATCCAGGATTTTTTGGGTCGTTTGGGTAGTTCTTAGATAGTTTGATGCATGTACCCAAAAAATATATCCATAAGAATAGGTGGTGTGGACTACTAGTCATAAGTATGAATTCATAATGAGTACCTTACTCATCATATCTGTTACACACACATTCCCAGTAAGACCAGCTTAGATTCTTTTTATTCATTGAGAAATGAAAAATTCATTAAATAACTAATTTTCCTTATCTGGTCAACACAATATTGTGGTTCATGACATGATCAAGTACCAAAAATTATTTAATTTAAACTAATGTAGACTTAAGGATTATTTCATTTACATACTTCTAATATTTTTACTTAAACATTCTTAAGGGAAAGGTAAATATTGGATAAATAATCCATGCTTGACAGTAAGTTTATGCAAAAAAACCAAATAAATTGCTCCTTTATAGAACTTTATACCAGTTATGAAAGAATTAATGCATTATTAATTTTCTACCAACACTCACAAGGAAAATGGCAATTTTGTGATGCTGCCTGCTGTCAATTTTATGTTTTCATCCAGATTGATCAAATAGCTTGCCACACAGCTGCTTCATGCTTGATGAGAGGGAAAAAAGTTTTCCTCCAGCTAGCCACAAAAAAGAGGTATGTTTATCTAGAAGCACCTGCTAATGCAACAACCACAGCACTGGCAAATATAGAAAATAAGACTGGGAGATATCCTGAGACTGAAGGCACCCCAAGGATATTACAATTTTCTCTAGTCTGTGCTTAAGGGACTGAAATATTCCCCAGCTATGTCCGGCAGTGTGCTCAAGTGCTTCCTTTACTTGCTTTTCCTAACACCTGATTCTTACCTTTCTTCTTCCAGCTCAGGCTCATTGCTTCTTGCCACAGGCTCAGACAGAACTGCACAGACAAAACAACTTAGGGTTTCTGGGTGTTTCCTTATGTGAGAGCTTTTCCACACTTCTGAGCATTCTGACTGTTCTTGAAACCCTCTCCAGTTGGTGGTCTATAGGTCTCTCTTTGCAGATAGTTGGATCTGTTTCTGAAGGATTGCTAGGTCCTAATTTTCAAATGAAGTTTCTTAAGTGTGGATTCATCAAATGGATTCATCTCACGTATATGTTTCCATTTTAAGGATCTGTAACCCAAGCTAGTTGTCTAGAATCCCTGTTTTGTCAGTGTAAATACAGTTTCTGGCTAAAAGAGAAAATCCTAAATTTCTATTTTTTCATAGCTCCTTCCCAGCCAAACTGAAAATTGGCCAGACTAATCAAGGGATAGTTGTTCTACTGAAATGCTACTTTTGCAGCAACACTTAGCATGATTTGCATCAGTGGAAGTGGTGGGTTGATGTTTGCTGGATTCCAGGGTACCATCAAAGCTGCTCTATCGCTCCCCTCCCAAACTGGAAAAGAGAGAGAAAATAAAGTAAAAGGCTTGTGAGTCAAGATAAGGGCAGGAAGAAATCACTCACCGGTTACCATGATGGGCAAAATAGACTCAACCTGGGGAGAAAAGATAATTTCATTTGCAGTCAATCAAATCAGAGTATGATAATTAGAAACAAAACTAAAACTTACAAGACCTTCTCCCCACTCCTCCCTTCTTCAGCTTCATTACTGATATTTTCTACCTCCTCTCCCTCAGTGGCGTAGGGGAACAGAGAATGGGTTTTGTCTCAGTTCATCATATGTCTGAGTGAGTTGCTCACAGGGAGACAAGTCCTGCTGCAGCATGGGCTCCCCTTTCCATGGGTCCACAGGTCCTGCCAGGAGCCTGCTCCAGCACAGGCACATGGGGTCACAACCTCCTTTGGGCATCCATCTGCTCCAACATGGGGCCCTTCAGGGACTGCAGGTGGATCTCTGCTCCACCATGGACCTCCATGGGCTGCAGAGGCACAGCTGCCTCACCAGAGTCTGTACCAAGTGCTGTAGATGAAACTCTGCTCTGGCACCTGGAGAACATCCTGCTCCTCCTTCCTCACTGACCTTGGTGTCTGCAGGGCTGTTTCTCACACATATTCTCACTCCTCTCATTTCTGCAGTTTGATCCTGCACAGTAACTGTCTCCTTCTTGAATATATAATTACAGAGGCTTTACCTCTCTGGTTGATGGGTTTGACCTTGGCCAGTGGTGGGTCTATCTTGGAGCTGCCTGGCATTGACCAGGGAATATATAAGGGAAACTTCTAGAAGCTTCTCACAGAAGCCCCTGTAGCCAGCCCCTGGCCCCCTGCTCCCAAAACATGGGCACACCAGTTCAGTACAGTGGATTATAAAACAGGTGGATACTTGACTGGACCACCAGGCTCAGTGGCTTGTGGCAGCAGTACAAAAAATTGCTGTCTTTAGCCAGTGAAGAGCCTAGTGGAGCCAATACCCAGTTTACATTTGTTTATAAACTGATGGATGGGCTAGAAAGCACTCACAGCTAATTTGAAGATGATACAAAATTAGCAGTCAATTAGATGGAGAGCAGAACTGCTATTTTGGGGAGACCTCAGCACACTGGAGGAGGGGTCTGACTGAAGTTTCATGAAGTCCCAAATCCTGCCTTTGGGAAGGAAAATCCCATGCACCAGTACAGGCTACAGTCCAACTTATCAGAAAGTAGTTCTGCTGGAAAATAATGCAAAAAAAGGCAACAGCTTTTTTTTGGACATTATGAGCAAGAAGGCAAGTTTCAGGAAATAATTGTTCCTCTGTAATCAGCACTTCCATGAGCACATCTGGAACACTGTGCCCGCAAGCCTCAGTGGATTTTGTTTCCTCTGGAAGGGGTAGATTATTAAGAAATGTAGAAGAATAACCTCCAACTGCAGTTTTTGGCAGATAATACAGATTTAAAAAGATTATAGCATACCATGAAAGTTATTGCTGGTGTGCTGATGGCCAACTTATATCTTGCTCACTGTATACCTTTATTTCCCTCTCAAAAGTTACAAAGAAAATAATTTACCAACAGATTTAGACATAGATTAAGAATTAATTCTTAATTTAAATAGCCACTCAGTTCAGAAGAGTTATCATGGTGTAGATATATTGTGTGTATTGTTATGTATCTAACCACTTGGATCATTGTCACATTCTGAATTCTGTGTTTTAGAGCTTAATTGCCATTGCCCTTCGTGGTATTTATTGGATAGATATTTTGACATAGTTCTCACACTTAGAACTTGGGTAGGAGGTTTGGAAATCTCTCTGCCCTGTCAAGAAAAGTATTTTTTCATTTTCATAAGTTTCCTGAATTCAGATTTTTTAATTATATTTGTAGAGGAGAAAATTTCTGATCATTATCCAGCCATTGTTTTAGTCTTGGCATTACTCTATGGTCCTTTTTGCCTTGTCTTTGATGACTCTTCCTGCAGTATGATTTTTATGGAAAAATAACCATGTTGTGAAATTCCACATGCAAGTTACTTAGAGTTAAGCATGGCGGGAAAGAAAACACTTGAAGAGTAGAGATTGATTCATATGTACTAAGTAGCTGTAATACATCTTCCTAAATAAAAGATTTATAGAATTTCTTTTTGCCAGAATGTTCATATAAACTATGCATAATATTAAGTATGTTCAAAAACCAGCTCTGCTCATTAACATAGAATAGATCAACCATGAGATTCTGCAGGAGCACAGCTCAACTCCACTTTGCTATCTATGATGCCAAACCACAGTGAAATCACAGGTCCCAACAAAGGTCTTCTGGACAGAGCCAGTCAAAGGCTGGCTAATGAAGGGGGAATTCTGAGTGTATTAGGTTCCGCTCATAAATTTTGTCATTTTCCATAAAAATTTTAATCAAGACCAGTCAATTTATTTGGTGACAGAGAATAAATGCCTCACTTCCTACTATACTTGCAGTAAATCAATCAGCAGAGAAGCTTATTAAAAAAATTATATCACACAAAAATGTATTTCAGCTGCCTGTTGTATTTTGTCTGGCCACACAGCACTAGTGAGGATAAAAAGGTCTGATACAGACATAATCACTGAGCACAAATGCAAAAGATAATGCATCCTATTGGCTGGGATTTTTAGGTTATATGTCCTACATTTTCTGAACACAGAGGTGTTATTCAACAGGTCAGATGAGCCACAATTTAAAATTGCCTGTATCTACTCTCCTCAAAAAGTTTCTGGGCACCCTGCAGCTCTGTTGCAGATGTTTCCCCAGTCGGTAAATGAGGCTAAGAATCTAAGAACATAGGAAAATGATTCCATGCTAGATCAGAAGAAAGGCCTTCCCAGGCTTGCACTCCTTCTGCAACAATGACTACTACAATATACAACAGGAATATAAAGACATAAGTATAGAGAAAATATATTCTGATACTATAATATACAGTATACATATTTTCTCACTTTTTATTCTCTATGTTAGTGGAAAAGAATATAAGCACAAAGTATATAGAAATATTTCCTCTAAATAGTCTTTTACCATGTGGTTAACTGTGGCCTTGCAGCTTACTGAGTCATACTGTGGAGTCCCTTGTATTTAAAAGCCTTTGATAGATTTTTCTGCACTGAATTTGCCTGAATGCACTAAAACCAGGTAAAGGTTTAGCAATGATAAATGAGATACATCCTGACATAATTGATATCACCACATGTACTAAATTATGCTGAGTACTAAGATTTTTTTTCAGTACATCTGCTGTATGTTTTAATGAAATATTCAATTTTTGGAAACTTGGTTCATATTTTGATTAGTAAAAGGATACCTTTTTGTATTTTGCAGTTTAAAGATTAGGGCCCTGAAGCAAAGTCAGAGTAAAAGAATAGTTGCAGAAGTCATTACAGAGGACAAACTCTATGTGCTCTTGAATTAAATTAAAAATGGGTTTAGCCCTGGGAATGAAAAATCACTCATTTGTCTAATGTAGCAAATAAATGTTGCAGATGGTTCTAACTTCAGAAGAGGCATCTAGACAAATAAGGCATGACTCACATTTTTCCCTATTTTATTCAATTTCTTACTCCATGTCATGAAAGATTGTAAATGAATAACTGATGCCATTAGAAAAACACATGTTATTTACTTTCTTTAACTTCCAGTTGGGAAAAAATTGCTGAAAAAGAACTTTATTGTGATTTTTTACCATTTACCAGTATTTTGAAAGCTTTTGACCTAGCTAATAAATTCTATAAACTTTTGTAATTTATTGCCAGTCTATTAATTATTTTGAAAGCTATTGTTAAATCTTTATTTATTATAAATGCATTTTACAATGGAGAGGGTTTAATTCCTCTTTATACTGGGTTTGATCAGGACAAATTTAGTGTTCTTTATAGTAGCTTGTGTGGTTATATGATTGGTATTTGTGACCAAAAAGGTGTGATAGCACACCAGTGTTTTAGTTACTGCTGAATGGTGCTTACACAACATCAATCCCATCGCATGATGTCCTGGCAGTGAAGAGGTTGGAGGCCAGAAGAAGTTGTGAGGGAGAGCTGACCCCAATCCACAGAAGAAATATTCCATAACATGTGGCATTGTGCCTAGCAATAAAAGCTGGAGGAAAGGGGCAGGAAGGGGGGATGTTCAGAGGGATGCCATTTGTCTTCCCAAGCATCTGTTCTTTCATACAATGGAGCCCTGCTTTCCTGGAGATGGCTGTACACCAGCTGATGGGAAGGGGTGAGGGAATTACTTGTTTTGTTTTGTTCACATGCACAGTGTGGTGACTTAATCCTTCCTGGACACAGCATGCCTACTAAAGCTGCTGTATATCTCCCTCTCCTCAACTGGACAGGGTAGAGAAAATAAAATGAAAACCTTGTGGATCCTTATGAGGACGGGGCTAACATTGGTTCTCTTGGACATGGAGAAAGCTTCTAGCAACTTCTTACTGAAGCCACCTCTGTATTTCCCTACCACCCCCAAAAAAAACACACAAAACCCTCCTCCTGGATACATAACCAAAACTCACACCTTTGCTTTACCAATTAAACTTTTCTTAACCCAAAAATTTGCTCATTTTTACCATTCCAATTCTCTCCACTATCTCACCACATAAAGTGAGTGAGGGACTATCTAGGGCTGAGTGGTTTACCAGGGTTGGCACACAAAATTCCATAATTTTTTATAGATTCCCTGTCAAATATATTTGGAAGATAATTTTAAGATATACTTCATACCAGTATGGGTTTTGCTGTGATGGCTGGTAGCACTAGCCTGCTACTCTTGTGCTTTAGTATTTATTAAAACAAAGAATTGCTGACATAAACCTGCTTATTAAAGATCTTGTGTAAAGTATGTGGCCTGGGTCAGAAAATATAAGAAAATTGTTTCTCTTGATATTGTGAAGCACATTTGTGCATTGTTCAATATATTTTGTCCCATAAATAGAGGCATCCTTCCTTAAATCTCTAATGAATAATCTGGAGACAATAGTCTCCACTGTATATGGCTAGCTTGGACTGGAAATTTACATTTGAAGTCTGAATTTAGATAAAAATAAATTGTTCTTACAATGCATAAAACCAAACCTCTTAATTTACTTAAGGGGTGGGGATGTCCTTAAAAGTTATTATATTCCTCCAGCAAAATAGGAAAAAATATATACTGAAGAAAGTGTAGAAATACTACAAAGTACTGAATTCTGCTGCTTTTGTGTACCCAGAAGTTACTTTGTATTTAATTTGTTCATATTTATCTCTACTTCTTATATATTGTAGATAGATATATGTAAAACAAATCTTAAGATAGCTAAATAGTCCCAAAAGTACATTTTTTGAGTGATTTTCTAACTTTCCATTATCTTTACATTCCCACAAGTGATAAAAGCCAAAATTATTTCGTGCAACAAATTTCTCACTGTAGAAAGGAGAGATTGTGAAGGTTGGAGCTAAAAAATTTCAGTCAAACTCTGATTGAGAAGTTACCTATCAGGTTGTGAATCAGATGCAGTATTTTAATCCTGTAGTTTGAGAAGATTCCTTAGTGGTAGCTGTGATGACAAAGATTTTATGTCAATCAAGGAATGATATGTTGTATATTCAGAGTTTTAAATTGTGTTAGAATCTACAGTCCTTTGAAATAAATGGAAAATATCCTCTTGAATACATTAGTGACATCAATGCTGCACTTCAATCAAAGCATAACCTCAGGATAAAAAAAGTTCCACATGTGGTTAACATCAGGATTGCTGCTCTAGATCTGTGACAGCAGCTGTACAACCAGTCGTGTTGAGGTTCATTGTTGCCCAAACAAGGAAGAAACCAAACAAAAGTAAGGACATCTTAATTTAAAACATTTTTCATCACTTCAGCATAGAATTTCCTAAATATTAACTGTGGTAAATTTTTCCTAAGAATGATTATAAGAAGTAAATTTTGTCTTCATTCCACAGGCCAGGAAGTGAGATAAATGTGTATATTTGAGATTGCATTGTCTAAAAATATAAACAGATTTGTGACCACTTTCATATAATCTAAGACAACCATAAAAACATAAGCTATGGAAGTTACAATAGAAAATAAAGATTCTGGAATATTAGAGGATTTAAAAAACAATAGGACTTGTAACTTGATGCTGTTTTTCATATAAATTGTCTGGAATATAAATGTGAGAAATTACAGAGCCATTGTGACACACATCTAGCATAATCGTTTCCATGGAATCATCAGGAGTCAGCTATTTATTTATTTATTTATTTATTTATTTAACATAAACTAAAGATTTATGAAAGTATAAATTTATGAAAGCTTATAAACTTATGAAAAGGATATTGACCAGTTGAAGTTGTGGCAGTACAAGGAAGGTCACACTGATTGGAAAAGGAGAAACATAATCCCCTTTCTTAAAAAGAGAAAGAAAAGAAGACTCAAGGAACTACAGGTAGGTCAGTCTCTCCTCTGTGCCTGGCAGGGTCATGGGGCAGATCCTTCTGGAAACTATGCTAAGGCACATGGAAAATTAGGAGGTGATTTGTGACAGCTAAAATGCCTTCAGTAAGGGCCAATCATGCCTGACAGAATTGGTGGCCTTCTATGATGGGGTTACAGTGTTGGTGGGTAAGGGAAGAGCAACAGATGTCATCCACCTGGAGCAAAGAATGTTCCTGGGAGACCCTAGAGCAGCCTTCCAGTACCTAAAGAGGATCTACAAGAATGCTGGAGAGGGTTTTTAACAAGGGTGTGAAGTGATAGGACAAGGAGCAATGGTTTCAACCTGAGAGTTGATTTACATTTGATATTAGGAAGAAACTCTTTACTGTGAGGGTGGTGAGGCACAGGAACAGGTTGTCTGGAGCAGTTGTGGGTGCTTCATCCCTAGAAGCAGTCAGGACCAGGTTGGTTGTGGCTCTGAGCAACTTGGTTTAGTGGAAGATGTCCTTGCCTATGGCAGGGGTAGGAACTAGATGATATATAAGGTCCCTTGCAACAGAAAACATTCTATAATTCTGTTATTCTAAATTGCTAAGTATTTCAGAATATGCCTCTACTATCAGCAAGTAATTCTGCTGAAACAATTGACACAATCAGAGTGAAACAGATAGATTTTTTTTTCACCTAATATAATATTTTTTGGGAACTAGGAGATCACTGATATACTTCTTAGTAGCTGTTATTAAGATAGTCCATTTACATTGCCTAGAAGATGTCATTCTAAACAAATATCCTTTTTTGATCAATATTCACAGACAAATGTAATACAATGAAACTACATTATTTAATTTCCTTTGCCTTTGAAGGCAAAGGCCTTTGAGGGCAAAGGCAAATTCCAATCTAAAATGGTGTAGGATGGGATTAGTCCTAGAATTGAAAAATTGATAAACAAAAGACACAGAAAGTCAAGAATAAGAATCATTAGGATGAAAAGCAATTAAATGAGTGGTTCAGGAAATGTTAAGATCAGTTTTGTTTAATGGTTTATTGTTTTCCTTTGAAATAATTGTATGTACATTTACTCCCAGGTTATGCAAATTATTGTTAATTTAGGAAAGGGTCAGATTATCATACAAGTATTTGTAGATAATCTGGTAGATTGGTGTATATAGAAATGGGATAGCACTGCAGTGGTAGAAATTGTTAAGTCTGCTTGAGAGTCAAGGAAGAGATAAAGATTCTTGAGATATTAGGTGATATGAACATAATGATGCCCGTCTATGCAGTCTGTCTTTAGTAGACTAGTTTGACTTTAGAGTAGAGTCTTCTTCTTCTTTCTTAGAAGCAAGAAAGAATTAGTATAACTTTGAAAAAAATTCCTGATAATTTTATGTTCTCTTTATTCTGACGATAAGAATTTAGACTGCAAGAAGTATTGCCAAAGGTGCTTCTCTGTATTCAAATATTACAGGCATAAAAGAAACATCATTATCCATACTGCACACTAGATAAATTACACACCATGATAAAAATATATGTATTATTTATTAATCTATATTATAGATATCATTCATATATCTGAGCACTTATTTCCCATGGATTTAAGTAAATGAATTTACTAAGCGACAAGAGTCACCTAGATAAGCGGGATCCTAATTTACACACAGGTGTCAGATTTACAGCTGTGAGTGCAAGATTTCTCTGGTTGACTCTTAAGGCAGAGCTACTTTGCCAAGCCAAAGAGAAGAGATGAAAGGCCACCCAGGCATTGAGAAAATCCCTGGGCCTAGCAAAGGGTAAAGTTAGGCAAATGGTCAAAAGTTGCCCAAAAATATTCCAGTGCAAGTAGGGGGCTTACAGCACAAGCTTCAATGGACTTTTCTGGGCTTCAGTTACCATCTCTGGGAAGAGCCAGACTCAGCCTTCGCAGTCACTTCAGTTTCTCAGGGGAATGTGGCATTTACACCATGGAATACAGTAACCCAGTGCAATAAATTGAATATTAGGTATATTTTTTCATCTATTCTGTGTGTGACTGAGACACAACCTTTGGTATATAGGCTAGTGCATGTAATGTGTATGGAAAGTAAGCCAGAAAATCAGAGAGCCTGAAATCATTATACCTGAAGGTTATCTAGTGAGAATAAAGAAATGTGCAATCATTTTCATTGGCATCTGTTACTAGATAGCCTGGAGATGGTGTTGTCAGCCATTTGGAGAAAAGCTGTTTTCTTCTATAAGTATATAAAGTTTCAATTTTGCCTTAGGGATTTTAAAAGTATTACTGTTAATTCAGTTTTCATTTGCCAAGGATATCTTAAGTATGTGCCAAGAGGCAGACACAATTGTTTGGAATATCATAGGTAGGCACTTCAGGAAGAAAAAGGAAATTTAAAAGGGCATTTATTTTGATGGTTGTGATTATTATTACTGCTTCATAGCAAAAACAGAAATTACCCTCTCTCTGAATCCTTTATGAGTTTTATTCTTTGTAAAGAGAAGGTTTTTTTCTACTAACAGAAAGGGGGGTTTTTAATGCAAATGGAAACTCCTGATTTTACTTAGGGTGAAATAAATTTTCAAAGTCCATATTCTAATGATTAGCTCTGCATGAAATTCACAATTGACACAAAGGAAGATATTCTCCTAGATTCAAATCATTCACCCATATTTTAAAGGCAAAGAGACAAAGTCCATAGGTCTGATCCAAGAAAAAGATTATAGGAAGATCATACTAGTTCTAAGTAGTGATTTTTAAGTGCCTTTCAAACTTCATCCAAACAATTGATGAAAATACTGGTATTGTTCGATATACCTTAAAAATATTAACTTTGGATCCTTAGTTTCTACTAGGATTTCCCACACATAAGAAGCAACAATATTGCCTCAGAAGCTGCAGAGAAGACTCTATTAAATGTAATTTTAAACTTTTCCTCCTTGGCAACAAAAGAAAGGCTTTGCTGTCTAACCTAAGGATTTTGAAAAGAAAATAAAAACTTTCCTTTAACCAGGAAGAGGTAGTATAACATTGTTCTGCACTGCAGCGCAAGGCTGAGTTTTTACATTCAACATATCTCAAGTGAGGACCTTCACAGGTGCAGCTGCAACTGACATCTATTCAAAGGAACCAGCTTATTTTATTTTTTATTCTATAGAAGATATTTACAAATTCAAACACTCAAAAACAAGGTAGTGAAGTACTGTCTGGATTAAAGTTGGCTATATAATGTTACTCTGACTAGATGACAGTAACAAATTAAGTTGTTGGAGACAGGTCTTGAAGTTTTAATCTGCCAGAGAGACCACAGTTCATTTCTTGGTCCTCCCACAGACACAGTATCATGTCTACAGTAAATCAAATTTTTAAAATGTAACCATTACTGTGGTCTACTAGATTTGTCTTTCCAAAATGGTAAGCACTCAGGAAGGTGGTTGCAAATCAGGAAATATATGGTATGCAATATTAATTACACTGCTAACCCAATTTTTTCATTGTTTGCCCAGATTGTCCATATGCCGCTGATTTGTGTGCTAATAATAACATCCAGTACCCCACAGTATTGATGGGCAAAAAGCCACTAATGCCCATTAGGCAGCCCTGTACTGCATCGATAAACACCAGATGAGGTAAACTACAAATCAGTTCCATTGTGGGTCTGACTAGGGTGCAGGAAAGGTCAGGTGAGGTCATGTTTTGCAAAGAAAGTAAGGCATCAATTGGAAAAGGGAGCAGTATCCATGAAGGAAGAATGGATCATAGGAAGAAGGGAAAAGAGAAGCTAAATACTTAAAGAAAATCTTAACATCAAAACATAAAAGGTATGTATATTTTTTAATGCACTGTGAATCTGCTAATTAAGTTTCCCTGTGTAACCTTAATTATAGCTTCAATAGCTGTTTTTCACTTATACTGACTTTCTTTGTAGTGATGTGTGTCTTTCCAAAAGAAAGGAGATATTGATAGGATATCATACTGGGCATTAGCAGTAGTGGAATCCAAAGCTATGTCTGACTAGGAAATGTGTGTGGGTCCACTTTGCAGAGCAGACTCTGAAGAACTGAAGTTCACTGTAGCCATTTTGTGGAGATTTGCTTCTTTGGTCCCATGGATTGTCTGCCATTAGTGAAAGGAACAGACTCAGGATGTATCCCTTGGTTTACTTCCACACAAAAGGAGCCCGGTTTGTAATCCCTACTCAAAGATAATCATGCTGCAAAAAGTGGGGATTATGTGGAGATTTATTTAAGGAAGTCCACATCCAATCTGTTAAATACTATTACGAAGCCAGCCTTTACACCAGCTACACAAATACTTACTTTTGGAGCTACCAGAGCAAGTAATAACAATGCTGTGCTGTCGGCCTCTCTGTGGGTGCACAAAGCAGCAGATGTCACAGGTATAGGCAGGCAGCCAAAGGCTACTGAGACCTGACTTGATTGGATTCTTTTCTGGGCACTGAAGAAGAAAGTTTTTAACTGAGTGCAGGCTCTTCAACCAGTTTTCTTCTGAGCCTGTCTCTGTCCCATTTTTTTCTAATGACAGAATTTCCCCTCTGTTTCCCTACTGCAGTTCCAACATGCATATTATCTCATTTCAGTTTCACAATTCTTGCTCTGCCATATCCTTTTTCTGTTCACCTACAGGGAGAAGTAGCTCTTGTTTTTCTTCTGTATGCTCATCCAATCTCTCCTCTTGCTTATTCCTTAAATTCTGAGCCAAGATTTTTCATTAATGTTACAGAGACAGATGGATTCTGATGAGTATGTATGATACAACTAAACTATTTTTAAAACATTTTTTTTTCCTTTTTAAAAGGAGAATAAAACCTTGCAGCTAAATTAGCAGTGACTTGTATTTTCAACACAGAACAGCCGGCTGATGAAATGTTTTTTAAACAAGAGACAAATTTAACATAAATAATGTAATGAGTCTGATATTGATAAAGTTTCTGTGCTTGCAAAACATACGTGTGGCAATTATTGTGCTAGTTATCAAGTTCAAATAATTTCTTTTTTGTCATGAGCCTGAAGAAGCAAATGCCCGGAGTGGTTTTTGGGCTTGTGTTGAATTGAAATCATAAAAATGCACAGCCACAACTGGCATAAATATATCTTAGGTTACTTAGGTTGATGTACCACTGATGTACGCAATTGAATCTAGCCCACGCATCTTAAAAAAATACATACAGGTATCTTAGAAGTAAGAATCATTAACAATGTGCTGCTTAGTTGCCACTAGGAGTCAAATCACGGGCAGTTTATCTTGCTCCATGGCAGTCTTTTTTGTCATACAGTGGGTGGTGCTGTTATTTCAAAGCATTCAAGGTAATTACAGATGTTCCAGATTGAATTTATATGTATATGTTCCCTCTTGTGCTGTTTATCACCTCTGGTATGGAGAATGATGGTCGAAGTATAAATATTGAGAGGCCTGGCAGACTGATTATATCACAGGTATAACCCAAGCTGTCTTGCCCAACATATTTTTTATGTGCACTACAGGGACTTTACCCCTTTCTTCAGTACATAAAAGATCTGATAGGCCATGGACAGCTTGATCCTCTCCATGATATCCTCTAGTGTTGACTAAGCAAGTGGCTTTTTCTAAATACTTTTCCTGATGTTTGGAGGTCCAAGCACACATTACTCTTGGTGGACTCTTTAGCAGTCCATTTTATAATTTGATTTTCCTGGAGGGTGATGCATAATAGGGATTGTGATGTAGCCACTCAATGCCACTCCATGTTCTTTGGACCAGGTGTCAATCAAGTTTCAGGAATTAGTCCAGTTGTGTGACTCAGTTGTTTCTGTGCTGCCATGTTGCCATAAGACTTGTTTTTCAAGGCCCTAGGAGAGCATTCTGGGCAGTGAGACGGGACATGACATATGCTTCCAGCTGTATGGTGGTTGCTTCCACCCCTGTAAAAACATGCTTCCCTTGGCAGGTTTGTAGGAGTGTGGCAAAGTCAGCCTTGCACGCCTCCACATAGTAAGATTTCAACCATTGTCCCCCATACCAGAAAGGCTTTAACAATGTGGCTTGCTTGATTGCAGCACCACTCCATGTTCAAGGATAATGTGTGCAAGGGTGCTCATGCTAAACTCTACCCCATGGTCATGAGCCTGTTTCTATAGTGTATCTCTTCCTCGATGGCCAATAGGTGTTGTGGGCTCACTGTCCTGTAAATGATTTACCACTGCAGATCCACCCGAGCCACTTCAATCTTAGGAGCCTCGTTTATCTGCTGGTTGTTCTGATGTTTTTCAGTGGCAGCTGCGTGAAGCACTTTTGCAAACAGCAATATCTTGCAACAACGCAGCAGCCCAGATGGGTTTGCCTCTGCGCAGCCAGCTGCTCTGTTTCCCTGGCTGTAAACATCCCCACAGGGCATTCCACCATCAGCCAATATAGAGATAGCACACTGGCCATTTGTTTTGGTCAGCAGTGTCTAAAGTTAGCTGGATGGCCTTCATTTCTGCAAATTGGCCTGATTAATCTTTCTGCTGCTTGTAGAATAAATATACAGCTTATTACATATAGCACATACAGCTGCTTTCTATCTCTGGTGCTTTCCTACAATACAACAGGGCCCATCAGGGAGTAACCCTTGGTGCTTTCTTCCAGAGGCTCCAGATAGGATCATTCTTCCAGGATGTAGCATAGCCCACAATATTTTATATCTTTTCCTGCCTGGATTGGCCCAAGAGCTACTGCATGAAATGTCTCCCAAATTTTTATTCAAAGGCAAGATGTTCCTCAGGGTCCTTTTAGAAATTTGTCTTCTGATGGGCCACTTGATAGAGAGGGCTTACAATCAGAACTATAATTTGGAATATGCCTTCTCCAAAACCCCACAGATTAAGAACGCTCGAGTTTCCTTTTTGCTAGTTGGTGGAGAGGTTGCCATTGTTTTGTTAATTACATCCATTGGGATTTGCCTACACCTATATTGTCATTTTATTCCTAAAATCTGTATCTTCTGTATGGCCCATTTAAATTGTTTTGTTTTATGGCAAAAGCAGCTGTCAGAAGTATTTGGACTATATTCTTCCTTTTCTCAAAAAATCTTCTGCTTTGTTGCCCATGATGATGTCATCAATGTATTGCAGGTGTTCCAGAGCTTCACCCTGCTCCAGTCTGGATTGGTCCATGGCAGATGGTAGGGCTGTGTTTCCAACCTGGGGCAGTCAATTATGTGTACAGGATGCCCATTCAAGTGAAAGCAAGCTGGGTCTGATGTGCCAGGCCATTGAATCTAATCCACACAGCTCAGTAAATTGGTTAACCTCTTCCTCCCTCTAGTCCTGGTCATAGTATTCATAATTCACCTCTTGGAAATAAGATTCAGAAGTCCTTTATTAAAATCATAAGTCAGACCAGCCCTTCTATTTGGTCTGAGGAACTGCCCGCTGGATACTGGAGCACATGTTTTCCTGGAAGAACCCCCTTTTGTGATTGTTTTTTAAATCACAATAGAGCCCACCAAATTTACTATTTAATTCCCCTTCTAAACTGTACAGGGGAGAGAAATTTTAATGAAAGACTTAAGACAAAGCTATGGAGAAATCACTAACCAGTTACCATCATTGGTAAAACAGACTCAATATGGGGAAAAATTAGGGAAATTACCTAATAATAAAATCAGAGTAGGGTGATGAGAAATAAACCCAAGTCTTAGAACATCTTCCCCTCAATTCTCCCTTCTCTCCAAGTACAACTTCACTCCTGTTTTTTTCTCCTCTTCCTCCCCCATCTCCATAGCAATGCAGGGGGATGGGGGATGTGGGCTGTGGTCAGCTCATCACATCTCTGCTGCTCCTTCCTCCTTGGGAAAAGGATTGCACACACCCTTCCACACACTGCTCCTGTGTGGGGTCCCTCCTATAACTTCTTCCACCTGACTCCTTCCCTGGTTGCAGTTCTTTAGAAACTGCTCCAGTGTGGATCCCTTCCATGTGGTCCAGTCCTTCAGGAAAAGTCTGCTCCAGATTGGATCCCCTTCAGGCTCACAAGTACTGCCAGCAAAGTTGCTCCAGCATGGGCTGGTGTCTGCATGGGTCCACAGGTCCTGTCAGGGCTTCCTCCAGTGTGAGCCTCTCACAGGGTCACAGCCTCCTCTGAGCTTCCACTTGCTTGGCATGGGCTCCTGCATGGTCTGCAGGTGGATCTCTGCATCCCTGTGATCCTCCATGGGCTGCAGGGGCACAGCTGCCTCACCACGGGCTGCACCACGGGCTGCAGAGGAATCTCTGCTCCAGCACCTGCAGCATCTCCAGCCCCTCCTGCCCCTGCTTCTCCACTGATCTTGTGTCTGCAGGGCTGTTCCTCACATATTCTTACTCCTGTTTCCTGCTACCAATGTGCAGTGCTTTTTTTGCCCATTTTTAAACATTTTATCCTAGAGATGTTGCCACTGTAGCTGTTGGGCTCTGCCTTGGCCAGTGACGGGTCTGTCATGGAGCTGGCTTGGCATTGCTCTATTGGACTCTATGGGGGAAGCCTCTAACAGACTGTAGTCCCATCCTGCTGCTAAATCCTTGTCACAAAAATCCAATATAGAATACTAAAGAAAGGGATATATCTTACACAGGAAGCCTTGTTATCTGGTGTTTTTCACCCAATCACGCTTAGCACTATATCTCCTAAAATCCAGCATCTACTCATTGACTGGTAAATTATCTCTTAGTAGATATAATGATAAAATTAGAAAGGAGCACCACAATAATTTATTCAATATTGGTGCTGTTTGAATTTTCAAAGCCAGTTTAAGTCATACATTTTATGAAAACAAGACATTCGTGTTTGAGTAATCACTCTTTCTTATATGGATCGAAAAATAATCATTCATTTGAATAATGGGAGATAAAAGATGAGAGATTCATGAGATGGATACTAGAGCATGGGGAGCCTATAAAATGATGATGAAATCTTCATGTTTTCCAGAATGGAAACTGATTAATCCTTTTCTTATATTTGTCAATATTTCTATTCTATTTTCTCTTTTTCCTCCCTTGTTCTCTTTTTTTTTTTTTTTTAGATGGCTCTGAAGTAAACTGATGTTAAGCCTACAAGAACTGGACATAAATGCTTAAAATGGCTGTTAGATTCCTTAAACCACTGTTTTAAATCTGCCCTTCACAAGGAATTAGAATCCTTTGGTATGTACAGATTAAAAATGGAACAAATCTACTTAACTATTTAAGTTGAGAAAAACACTGTGTCATTAATATTGGGAGCAAATGAATAAAACATGAACTATTAGGAGTTAGAATATACAACACTTGTGGTGTGTTAACCCCAGTAAACAGCTAAGCACCACCAGTACCTCCCTCACTCTCCCCCAACGGGATGGGAGAAAGAACTGGAAGGATCAGAGAGAAAAAACTCTTGGGTTTAGATAAAAATAGGTTAATAAGTGAAGACAGAAGGGGGGGACTCACCAACACATTTTGCAAAAGCAATAAGTCACCACTGAAGACTGATGTCCAGCCAGTCTTCAACTTATGGCAACACTGGGAAAACTAATACCCAAATTTAAATTTATAGGGCATGGTGCTCTATAGTGTGGAATGCCCTTCTGGCCACTGTGAGTCACCTGTCCTGGTGACTCTCCCAGCCTTTTCACTGGTGAGGCAGAGTGAGAATCGCAGAAGGGCTTGATGCTGTCCATGCCCTGTTGCACAATAACTAAAAAATTGCTGTGCTAGCAACACTGTTCAGGTCACCAGTCTGCTGGTGCACCCTATGAGCTGCTGTGTAGAAAGTTATATCCATCCCAACCCAATGCATTACAATAACCAAGAAGTCACCTCTGGCTTAGGAAATCCTGACATTTTTGACTGTTGTAAGCTGGAAGTTTTTTTTGGAAGCTCTCATTCCCCATTCTCATGTATTTTCTTAGAACCTGCTGCTTATTATCATAGAAAGAAGACTAGCAGAGATGAACTTTGGATCTCTTTCCAGTGAGACTGTTCTTCAGGCAGATAGATATATACAGCTTGTGTACTTCATCAAGACCACATGGTGATTAAGAAATAATTTGTAGGGCAATGTGTTTTAAGCTGGTATTAGCCTAAAATTAACTACTGGACTATTTTCACTCTGCTCTAACTTGTTTCAACCATCCTTTTAGTCCTCTGATAATGCTTTACCACACCACAATTTAGGAGTATATCACAGTATATTCAGCACATATATTTGTAAGACAATTATGTTTATGCATATACACTCACCTTGTATATATATGTGGTATTTTGAGTTTTGTTTTTGTAAAAGGCAGAACATATTCTTCTCAATGTAAAGGGTGTTTCGTCACTAAAATATCTACTATAATTAAGAAAATATGGATGTAGGCCATATGCAACAAAAAAAGGCATAATTTGTGATTCTATAATCTATTTATTGTGTTGTAGTAAACATCCACATGGCAATAAACAGACCAGTCAGATTTTGCAGCTGACTGGCCCCTTACCAGCTTGGTGGCTTTGTACCTATTTATTGGGAAGAATGAAGTCCTCTTCTGTTTCTAACAGACAACAAACACAATGGCATGTTAGACAAAGACCTAGCAGCAGTACAGGGGTTTGATAAAGGACTGATTGATGTTCTCTTATTTCTTCATTTGCCTACCTTTCCGTCTTCAATTTACACACTGCCGACTGAGAAAGTGATGGCATATACTCTCGAGTTTTTCAATCAATCTTACCTTTCTTCAGCATCATTAAATCACTCAATTCACTGCTGTGAAAATGATTTGAGTGTCTCTATTTGTTAAAATCTATGATACTCTGACTGTGTAGGGAAACAGTTTCATTTTACTCCTAACCGGTAGCTACAGTAGACTTCATTAATTTAAAACAAATCAGGTGTGAAGGTTATTTATTGCTTGGCAGATTGAGCACATTTTGAAAGGTTTCTCAGAATGCCTTATTTTGCAACCAAATTACACCGTCCAAAATGCTTTTTGGTTGTTCAATTTTTATTTTATTTTTGTTTAGCCAAGAAATAACATAATCTTATCCTTACAAAGAAAACCTTTGCTTAAGAACAATTGAAATTATTTGTTGCATGTCGATTCAGAAGTTAATTAGTAGGGATTTAATAACATTTCCTACTACCTGATCAGACATAGGGTGCTCTCCACCATCATTTCTCCCCAACCAATTGCTCTATGCCAGCCTGTTAACCCCTTTTCTGCCATAAACAAAAGGAGAACAGTCTCAAGACTGCAGGAATAATCAACATATTCAGATATTTTCAGGTAAACCTCTCAAGTGGGCAGATATATTGCATCTGAAATAGGAATTTGGTTATTAAATTCTTATAATTGCTGCCCAGCCCTTTAATTCTTTACTATGACAAATACTGTACATTACAGGAAATGTTATTATTAAAAAAAAGAAATCAAGCACTAGAGGTATTAACTTAGATCATCTGGTAGGAGTGTTTAGCTCCTTATACTGCAAGACTGACAGCTGGTAGAAAAGTTATATTGTAAATGTAAATGGCGACTGGTTAAAGAAGATGATTAATTTTTATGCCTTGAGGTGGCTTTTAGAGCAGGATAGGCAGAAAGATAGAAGGGTATTGAGCAGGTGAGAATGTGTACTAAACTAATAAGAATTTTAGAGGTTTTGTTTTTTGGTTATTGCACATTTTTTTAACACAGACTCTAATTGTTAATCTTTATTAACAATTAAATTGCTCTCTCTAAAGAGAGCAATGTGTTCAAAAAAGAAGATAGAGATTACCATGTTGAGAGGCTAGATGGGAAAAACTCTTACATTTGTATTAAACAGGCTGATCCAAGAACGGTTTAAGGAGAACAAGCAGCTAGGTTGGGAAGATTCAGTGGACAGGGGTGTAGATAATTGTTCACCAATGGGGCTGACTCAGTGTTAACAACAGAAGAAATCAAGTAAATTGACTGAAAAAGGAAAAAAAAAAATAGGTACACTTGGAGTGCTGCAGACTCAAATAGTAATTGGTGTGTCATAGCTACTCAAAGGACACCATAGCTGGCCTGCAGTATGAAAAAAATACTTTAGTAGGCATAAAACTATCTGACATTTCAAAGGATAGCAAATTAATCATTAATAACCAAGCAAGACCTTCCCACTTTTCTGAGAATTGAAACACAAGTGCACCATTGGCCAGAGTATCTCCAGTTTGGGAAGATGTCCAAATCTAAAATATTAATCACTTTTCTGCCACAAAAACATTTAAACCCCATCTTCAGCAGCCCCACAATATATGAGGCAGTGAAAGATGGTTGCTTAAAGTATAAATCATTTGGTCTGTAGGTAATCATAAGTTTAGAATTAAGTACATCTGTTTATGTAAACTTTATAAACTGTCTGATAAAGCTGCACTAAATGGATCAGTGACTCTGTCCTGACCTGGCTATGGCTGCAATCATCAGCTGAACTGATTAGTTGCAGGCTGTGCTTTGTCTTCGCCAGATTTAACAACCCTGCAGAAGTGCAAAGCCACCAAGAGACAAAAGATAGGAAAGTTCTTATAATTTACCTAATTTTCATACAGTGCAAAATTTGGAAATCCACAAATGTGTGAGGACTTCACAAAAGTTTTCCATTCCTTTGGAAGACCATACTGCCTCAAAGAGCAGGCATTTCTGGAGGCCTCATTTTTGCCGGGAGATGTGAGGAAGCTGTTGTACCTCATATGTCAGACCTGGGGCGATGACTTTGGGGAAGACAGGCCATGTGTGGTTTCCAACTATGCTATCAAATACACCAACAGTTTGCAGAGTCTGCAGTGCGTAAGCATTTAACCTCTGTCTTAGAACTTTCTTTTCATTCAAGTGCCATTAACAATTCTTCTCCTCATTGCATAAAATAGTTTTGAAGTAATTCTAAAAAAATATAACAAACCTTGGTGCTTTTTTAGAAATTATATGAACCTTTACCACACATACCTCAGAAATCAGCCACTACCAAAAAAACTGTGTATGGCGGTCAACAATTTCAAATGAAGCCTCTGCCTTTGATTAAAATCATATCATTTCATGTTTGTGGCTAACACTGAAGAAACTGGACAAGACATCTCCTTAATTAGTGATTAAAATGATCTACATAATAGGTGACTAATAAGGATGCAGGAAATGGCTTTTAAAAACAGGCAATCAAAGCCTTCTTAGGCTTACAAAGCTTATTGTTCTGCAATTATTAGGGTGTGCCTTTGACGCTCTGTACAATATTTAATTGTCCCAGCCAGGTGTGAAGGAAAGAAAACAAAAGATTAGGAACAGATACTGACTGTGATTCCAGAATTAGTGATTGGTCCCATATTGTAACAAAATCAGCAAAGTTAGTAGCATTCAGCTGAGAAAAGCCATTAAGATAAGGTATTTTTTAAAATGTAATATTGATAAATCTTAAAAAAAGGGCATTTTTAAGAGGGATTCCTCAACAGGGGAGAGGTCCCAGTATTTAATTTTACAGAAGGGCACCCATCCAAAAAGAGGGAACATAGTATCCCAGCAGAGATATAAATTTGTTACTCCTATTGTGGTAAAGGAAATTTGAATTCAAAAAATAAAAAAAGGGAAATTTGTGTAGAAATGCTCAAAACAAATGCTTTGCCTAGAGAAAGCAAGCAGCATAACACTGTTAATTTCTTGCTTCCATAGGTATGATCTAAACATGACCTTGTCAGTAATGAAGAGAATTTGTGTGCTAAAAATCATTATATTTTGTGTGAATCATTGAAGGGACAGCAATGACTATTATACTAACCAGAATACTGCAATAAATTTACTGGACATGCAACTAGCAGATTTACCTCTTAGTTCTCCCCATTGGAGAAATAAAATCTTTTTTACCCGGGCCTGCATGAGCACAGGAACTGTTGAATCATTAAAACAATATTTTAGGTATATATGCTTTCTATTCATTTAAAAACCACTTAAATAAAGATCAGATTTTCAAAGCTTCTTAACACTCATTTCCCATTTCAATGCCTCTAATAATATTTTCAGGACTCTTAACTGTTAAGAAGGTTCTTTTGAAAATGTTTTCCCTACATGGGAAGAAACAATTTTGTAGTTTCTCCTAACTGATGTTGCTTTCTAAAACTCCTGACTATAATGCTTGCTACCTCTTCCAAAGTAATAATCTTTATGTCCTACTTTCATAATAAACTTGAATTTGACACAAACTTCTCAGTAGAAAAAAAAATGGATGCAGAAAATTAGTATAATTTCTGTTTTCTTTTTATGATTATATGCATAATTCTTATAATTTCAGCTATTACTATTCCACTAATTTTTTAAATTTTCATTTTTAAAATGTTCTCTTTTTATCTAGGTAATTTTTCTTTCTCTCCTTCAGAACTTTTCTTAAGAAAATTAAAATTCAGGAAATGAAAGATGGGATAGAATAGCCATAAAAGCTGAAAATTATGTCTTTTCAGAATAGAAGCATGAGGGTGAATTCTCTTCCTCCTTGTTACCACAGGATTCATTATACTGCCCCAAAAGCTGTCTGTGTTATCCATAGATGGTGAAAGCAGTTCTCTTTGTCTACTCTGACATTTTTTGTGACAGGGTGGACAATTGCCTTTGTATGAGTTAGGCAACCTAGAGGTAATCATTTGGGAGACAAACATATTTTAGGGCATTTTTAGGGCATATTCAGGGAGCTTTTCATGTCCTCTGTGTTGGATGTCTACTTTAGAGTTAGACAAATCATTTACTAGGGGTCCGTAAATCTCTCTATAAAGAAATAATATGTAAAAAGTGCTTACATTTGGTTAGATGCATCCCACTTCAAATGTACAGACAGCAAACTCTGATTAAAGGTCTTGCTTCAGGCATAGACTGTTGCCTATGACAGTAGCAATGTGGTTTTTAGCCAAAGAGAAAGAGGTCTTCCTGATCTCATGGATGTAGCTGCAGCTGCTTCAACATGCTCTTTCTTGAGGAGCTGCCTGCTACAGGACCACTTTTCCCAAATGGATCCTTTTACAGAGATCAAGGAAACTTCCCAGGAATACACACACAGGGCTCTACTGTCCTCCTGTGCAGCCTCACCCTTTGCTACTACCACAGACTTGGATATTGACAGGAATTACACTCTATGAAAGACAGTCACAATTTGTCATTAGACAAAGACATTTGTTCCTATTTTGAGAATGGCAAAATTAAAAGTTTTTCAAAATCCAGAGATGCCTTCAGCTGTCTGTAAACGGTGCTGAGAGAAACAGAGCAAGTTCTAGGCTTCTTACAATGAAAGAAAAACAAAATTTTTACTGTTGAGGTGGTTCTTGAGACATAGAAAGGGAAAATATTCAGTGAAAGGTACAAAGTGAGGGAGGTGAAGAGATGCCTCAGTGGAGAGAAGGGGAGGAGAAAGTAGGTTTTCATCAGACTGTGTGGTAAGTCAGGGAACCCATAGGTAGTTTTGTAGTTTTTAATTCTCTCCCAGCCCCTTCCTATCCCCTCACCTTCTTCTACCTGTCTGAGTTGTCCTTGCCATCTCTTTACCACCTCCCTCTGTTGACAGTCCACACGTCTCCATAACACTAATGTTATTTAAGCTAATTCTGCATCTCTGGGCATACGAGGATAGAGGGCATGCCCATGTTAAACAAGTTGCCAGCCTAGCCAGCTGCCAATTCTAACTCTACAATAAAATGGCTTGTGTCATCCTCTGCATTCAGAAAAGGACAAAGGAAATGGTTAGTACATAACAAAAAGACAGAAGATAAAATAATAGAAACCCTGTTTTATGAATTAGAAAATCTTCCTTTTCTTCTGGCATCGATTTTAGGTACAATATTGTGCTTTACAGAGAAGATTAACAGAATTGTTCAATTGCCTTCAAAATAGTCTCAGCAATTAGACATTCTTTTCATATTTTCATGTTCTCAGAAGTATACATTGATAATGATTTGCAGCTAGATATATGTTACAGCACATTACTTATTAGCAGCAGCTCTAATGTTTCTGCTTTGTGTTAAAAAGTCATACAAAGAACACTAGAAAAATTACCTTTATAATTTTAAGGCATATATCATATTTTAATTTAAACTTCACAGCAAAGAAAGTTCTTTGACTTCCTAAAAAAAGTAGTCCAATTTTAAATCACGCAAAGATGAATAGCTGGACCAAAAATTTCACTCAGTTTCAGAATTACTCTGAAGTCATGGCCAAAATTTATATATAATTACACATAACTACAAAAGGTTTTCTCCATCTACTGGGTGCCCCATTATTTTCTGCTTCATTAGTAATAATGCATATTATTCCTTGAGAGATAGCACAAATTATAATTATAGGTTATTTTGAGGCTTTCATTAGAATCTACTAGTTTTATGTGCAGATTAATTCAGAACAATCCTTCTTTGGGGGCAAAATTTTCCAAGTTTGGTCTCGTCTAAATGTTTGGCTTGGTTTGCCTTCTGAAGCATGAAAGTTCTGAAGTAAGTAACTCCAGGTGTTTTGGAGGGAGAATAAATGTAACTCTTCAATCTCACTATAAGCTTATTTTTTCTTAATAAATTGGTTGCTAGGGAAAAAAAATGCCCTCTTAGGCCCTGTGGTTTGGAAGTGAGAGCTTAAAGAAATCAGAATGTTTTAAACCATTGACTTATATGCTGGCAATGCTGGGATGCTCTGCAGACCACCTAGGTAGCCTCACTGGCCATGGGCCTCTGGAAAGGGAACCCATTCCTCTGGCCTGATTTCCATTCACAGCACTGAATGTGCCTTTGCTGACAGATTTATAGCACCCAGGGTACCAAAGTGGCCCCAGCTATCAGACCTGTGCTCCTCAGTACCTGTGCTCATGTGGTGCTCAGGGTCAGGCCCTCGTGACCTGACAGATGTGACTCTCTGGCACAGGCTGGAATCTGTTTTTCCTTGGTCCCATCCTTTTTTCTTTCTTTCATTTATTTCTCTCCTCTTGCTGTTTCCGTTCCTGCCTGGGGTAGTATAGAGTCCTCCTGAATTCTGTGTAACTCCTGCAAGGATGCAATTAAAGGATTGATGGAACAAATGGAGTAAAATCCAAGATTTTACAGTCAGCACCGGTCTCTAATGCCTGTTTATAAATTTCCCAGACATGAAATACCTTGAAAACTGCACCCAGTTTTATGTTTCACTGGAACCATGCAGTTTAACTATCTGAATAAGAAAAGAGAAATGACAAGGCTTCACACCATTCATGGAGCCCCTCAAAGGCAATGGGAAGGGCATCATATTCTCCTCAGTTCTGCTTCTGTCTGTGGCACCAGGCAGGAGGCACTGAGCCCTTGCTGTGAATCACTGCCGCCCGTTAGAGTCTTGGCAGAAGAAACACAGCCCTAAGATACTGGTGAGTGAGTCCATAGTAAAAAACCAAAAAACAATCTTAGCAGCCCTAAGACAAAACAGTTATTCTGAAAGTTCTTTTTACCTTCTTGTCCTATGGTTTTCTACCAATAGCTCAAGATCTCTATCACAGACTGTCCTGACTTCAGCCAGCTTAATTTCAAGATGCATCTTCTCGCACTGAGAAGTCTCTCTCCACTATTGCTGTTACAAGGCAGAGGTTGTGACAAGTGTAACACACAGAGCCCCAGGCAGAGTCACACTGCTTCCACTGCCACAAACAGCTTTCCCACTTCTTTGCATGGTTATTTCAACTTGCAAATGGCTGTTTTTGGAAATCGATGTGTTTTTAAAGCCAAAGCTATTACAGAAGAGGATGAACTAACAGTATAAAGATGGTTCTCTGGAAAGATTCACAGCCTCATTTTGTCTCATTCCTTCATTAAAATGCTGTGTTGGTGATGGGTCTTAAAGAGAAGATTATTTTCTTCATCTCCAGAGCTGAGTACAGAAAAGATCTGCATCTAAGATATTTGGAAAAGTCTAATGCAAGGACTGTGATCCTTTGTAATACTTTAATACTTTGTAGAAAGTTAATTGCAAACCTAAGGAGTGTTTGGATGCACTTCTTTTCTATTTTGAGTTCCTTTCTACAGCCTAGCCTATAATTTTCCATCTTTATAAACTGCTTGAATTCTGAAAAAGTACTTCTCTTGACGTTGCCTAACTATTGTGGAGCTTTTACTTTATAGGTAAGTGAAGTTTGGCTTCATTCCTCTGTGACTTTCAGAGTTTGCATGGGGAGATTTTTGTGACATCTCTCTAGTAACAGAGTGCTGAACTATAGGGATTCCTGTTATCTGAGAACTTGTCTGAAGACTGTAGGGCAGAGAACAAGTTTTCTGTTGTAAGCAGTCACAAAATCAGAAATCAAGAGGAATGAAGTGAACAAAGTGTATTGTGTCCCTTGACCCCCTGACATGGGAAAAGGGGTCATCTCCCATGCCTCCTGCCCTTGAACAGATATACTCTGAATATTCTAACTTGCAGTGTGCTGTGCCATACATCCTTGTACTGGTACATGCCTGGATTCCCAAACACATCTGTAACATCCCTCCATGGCAAATATATTTATGCTTTAATGCCCAGTTGGATAGATAAATAAAGAACTTAAGAACTTCTAGGAACTCACCAAAATATTCTTGTCTCTCCACCAAAAAAAAAAAAAGAAAAAAAAAAGAAAAAAAAGAAAAAAAAAGGAAAAAAAATGTAAATGGTCCAGAAACATCAGCATGACATTGTGCTCCATTTGGCCCCTAAACCCTGTAGTAGAAGTTTGAGTAAATTAGCACACAATATTAAACGCATGACCCAAATTGTCCTTCACTTGTCCCATAACTCATAGGCAAAACTTTTATTCATTTATGAGGCATATTTTAGTCCTGGCTATGGGATAATGTCATGTGGTAAATATGTGTGGTCCTGCCAGGGAGTGGCTGCTACTTGTGAGTTAGGTAGTGTGCCCAAACAATTCTCATCCTACACCACATAAAAATCTGTGGGGTATTCTGGAGTCCTGTATGAACATGTACAGTGCTTGTAGGAAGTTGTTCCAGCCTAGAGCATCCTCACTTAGATAAAGACTGGGTGACATCTAGCATAGCAGATTAATCTTACCTTATTCCATCTCCTTTATGTTTCCCTCATTGTTACAACAGTATAAACTTGACATTTTAATAATTATCATTCTGCTAGAAAATATTATAGGAAGACATAAAATGACTTCTGAATGTTGCCCGGTCCTTCAGGTCAACATATCTTCAGCTCCTATTTTTAAAAGCCTATCATGCACAAGGGACTGAAAAGGCAGTCTTAAATAACTCTTCCAGTATAATAGGTAAATATTTATTAATAAAACACATGTTATTTACCTGATAAATGCCTTGTCAGAGCTGTTCTGGTGTTTTGCACTCTGTAAATATGTTTTCAAGAGGATGTCATTACTTTTAATTGTGTTTTGTGAATATTTCTACCTATAAAGATTGCTAAACTGATACCAGTTAAATACATCCAAAGCTGTGATAGATGAAGTATAGAGCACTGACCTAACACTGACCTCATCTTCTACCTGAAAGCAAGAGCAACAGAAAGTGTTGAGAACTAGTTCATTATTCATTTCTTCATAGGTTCATGCCTTGTTTCAATTTAAGTTGTCTTGTTGGTTCTGCATGGTGATATATTCCTTGGCATGGCAGATGAAGGGGCTGAGTTAACTCCATTTTATGAAGGTCATCCAGCCTTGAACCTTGATCTCAGTAGTGAGATGCAAGTATTTTATTCTTCTACCTTCTCACATAGAGTAGTAGAACATAATTTTTTTAACTAAAGTCAAGCACTCTGTGTTGAATGGCCCATAATAGCTTGTCATTGATGTATATATTAAAAATTTATGAAATAAAAAGCCAGAGCTTGTCCTAGAGTGCTAATGCAGGGAACACATACAGGGAATATCATCAAAACTTGTTAAATATGTGTAGTAGAAAAAATCTAGAAACTGCTGGTCATAAGAGAAATGTTTCTAAATGAAATGCTCAAGATGCTCATATGTTTGAATTCCTTCTTTTTTATTTTCTTTAAAATTAAAAAGGATGATAGCTTGTTTTACAGGTGATCAAATTCATCATGGGCAGGATGTCACTTGGTGGATGCAACTTTTTCCCTTTCATGTGGTTGTTCTGTATGTGATAACTGTTGTTTGGCTATGCGCTGTGATCCACATGGGAGGTCTGTTGCACCATTTCCCAGTTTGTTTCATTGTGCTCTGAGCTTTTACCAGATTCCTTTCTGCAAAAAATGGAAATGATATTCTTGGCTGAAACCAGCTGTATTCTGGAATCCTGCTGCCTCCCATTGTTTTCAGAAGGTTTTCTAGTTTTTCATCTACTGAGTTGGTCTTGCTATTTTTGTTTATTTTGTTGCTAAAGAGGAATTGGAGGCACATTAGTATTGTTTCCCAATTTTTGGCAATTACTGTTGACAAGCTACTATAAAACTCTGGTATTTCTCAAAAATAGCCCATACATTTCAAAGCAACAAAAAATGACTTGACATTTAGAATGCACTAAAGAGCACAAGAAAATTTGTGAGTAATGCATTGAATTTCAAGATGTATGTGCTCAAATTTCATATATTTTAGATTCAAAGGAAATACCCCAGTAATGACTTTGCATCATAATTTAAATCAACCCACTTTTCTAATGCAAGTCTCCCTAAAGAAAATGCACCCTTTGAAAAAGAAATCTATTTTGGTTTGGTAATAAACTAACTATTTGTTAAATACAAGTCTAGTGGCCTATGAAAAGCAGAGAGAAAAATAGCCTTCCATGTGACTGGTCTGCTTCAAAAGGAAATAGAAAAACAAACTCCTCTTTCTAATTTTTACCCAAACTCCAGAATTGTGGCAGTTTTTATCTATTCTGATTTTTCTTTTTGCTGGTGTGTGCCAGCTCTGAGAATTTTGGAAATACTGGTGTGACCAGAAAATAACAGTTCCAGTCAAGCAAGGAACAAAGTGCTTCGTTCTGCCTGAAGAAGTTCACTCCTTGCTTCAGAAAACTTTGTTCTTTTGCTTAGCTAGAGCTATTGTATAATTTGGATATTTTCCAGTATTTTACTGCTGTATTCAAGGGTGCCATCATGATCTTAAACTCTCTTGCAAAAGAAAGAGAGCAGGACAAGAAAGCCAAAGAGGCTGTACCTCTGCTATAAGACTTCATAGCTTAATAACGATTAATATAGTACCAACCTAAGTGTCCTGATAACTCTCAGTTGACTCTTTCTGGTAATTCAACTATCTGTCAGGTGATTCAGTCAATAGTGCACACCCAGGTAATAACACACCCTAGGCAGACACATTAAAAAAAAAAACAAACCAAAAAAACAAAAAAACCCCAACCAATGAACCAACTAAAACCACTGACAAAAACCTGCAAATCCAGGCAGGAAAAGAAGCTAATTCTTATAACTACTATGGTTCCAACTCAGCTATCTTCTATCCGTGATGAGTAGAGAAAGAAAGTTATTTGCTCTGTGGAAGATGAAAAAAAGATTTTTTAGTCAGCTTGATTTTTTGCAAGAAATTTATCCTTTCAGTCCTTTATCATCATAGTGTCTAGAAACATAGAGTGCAGTGGTAAAGCGTTTCTGTATGATGGAGGGGAACAGTTTATATTTGAATAAAATGAACACCAAATATAAGCAGATGACTATAGAAGTCATTGGAACTGTTTACTAGATAGTAAACTAAAGTGAGTCAACAAGAGAAATTAAATCCTTTTCCATCTAGAAAGCTGAGATATTTCTCCACAAAATGCTTTATTTTTCAAGAGGATGCAATATGATCCCTTGGGTAAATAAAGAAAAAAACATCTTTGATTTGCCTGCTGCATAACTCCAGTATTTGGTAATGCTATTGGAGTAGACATGAACTTCTGCAGGCAAGGTTAGATGCCTTAGGCAAAAGAGAAGAAAGCATAGCCTGATAGGGTTTCTCTGTCAGAATTAAGGGTTTCTAGTTCTCAATTTGCCTATAGTTGATTTAGTTAAAAAAAATAAATTATTTATTCACCACTATTTGAGAGTTCACCTGGAAATACAACTTATTTTGAGATAAATAATTAATTATATTATATTAAGTAAACAGTCAAACGCCTTAAAAATCTGGGCACCCTAAGAAATCTTTTCTATGTTACCAGCTTCTCAACAAATACACCTAAAATCCAGAATAAACTGTTCTAGGATATTTAGGTATTGCTTTTGGGTCAAATTTTTAACTGGAAGATGCAGATTGCATGAGATTTGGACCTGTAGGAATGGCTTTGGGTGAAAATGCTTTCACACATTTATATTGTGCCTGACATTTTTGAGACTGGTTTCTTCTGTGAACTCTTAGATTATGTTTGGAGGCTGGAATAAGATCAAGCTCATTCCCAGCATAAAAGGCATGAACAAGAGAAAATTACAAGCCTGTATTTTTGTGTAGCTGAAATATGGATTTGGCTTGATTGCACAGTCTTTATTCATATTAATAAAAACTTATCAAGGAAAGCAAGCTACCAGTTTCAATAGGAGAAAAAAACCCCAATCCCAACCACAAAACAACCTAACAAAAAACTCAATGACTACTGTGAATAGGTATTCATCCACAGAAGCAAGTTTTGCACAGTCTAGCCCAGTTAATAGTAAACGATTATAGACACTTGACTATCTTTTGTATGATTCTTAGCCAGAAAGCCTTGAGGAAAGAATAGTCTGTTTTCTTTCTGGAGGAAAGAAGAAAAGACAGTTCTGATCAGCCTTATTTGCATGTCACTTACCCATAATTCCACCTGCTAGCTTTTGATTTTTTGATTTATTTGTGCCAGTGGGTGGTTTGGCACATTACTGCTCCCAGGAATAAGAGAGGTATAAAGCTGGTTTGGAAGCTACCTTTTCCTCTCAGCTGTGACAAGTGTAAACTCAGCATAGCTGAATGCTCTGAGTTGGCCTCACAAAAATACTTTGGCACTTAAATCAGCATAAAAGTCCAAGATCCCGTTCAGTTTCTTACTGCCTAACCTTGCAGCTCCTTCCATTTTTTTTAAGAATAAAAGCTTTTTGATATTTATCTAGACACTTAAATGTCTCCTTGTGGATGTTCCAAGAATTGCCCACACTCAGACTATTGCCCTTTAGGTACCTTGTCTGTATTTCAGATCTATAGATTTACAGACTTGAACTTGTTTTTTTCACTGTTTGCTTGTGGGAAATGTGCTGTGAGCACAATGGTTAGTTTATTAAAACATGATGTGAGCTAATAGTGGATGCCTCTGCTCCTGGGCACTCTCTTCTTCTTCCTCTTTAGCATGCTGAGTTTTCAACTAAATGTGCAATTGAATTGACTGAGCAGAGAGGACAGAAGTAATTGAGTTATACCAAGCAATAGTCTACAGCTGCCCACTGGAGTATGTACCAAAGGATGGTGAGGTATAAAGATTTCATCCCATATGCCAGCCACAAGCTGCTGAATATAAAAGGAACACCTTCAGAAGCTGTTGGTGTATTTTACAGGATGCATGTGTATGGCTCAGTGAGTTTATGTAGCTGTGAATTGGAAATGGAAGAGGTTGTCTTCCTACAGCCAGAGGTAGATGCCTAATTCACTTTGGTCATTCTTAAAGATCTGCTTGAGAACATCCTGTTCAGCAGTGTGGCTTCCATGGAGCTGTTTTGGGCAGCCAAATCTGGCCCTGGAGGTTGATTAGGGGCCTGACTCAGGGCTTTGAGGTACTCATCCTTTTGCAGCTAGCTGGCAAGTTTATTTATGGTATTTACTCCAAGAGAAAGACACTTTGGGGCTTGGCTAATCTAACTAAACCAACCTGGCCTGGCTCCATGTTACATGTATTAGGATACATGCAATTGTAGCAGTTACTCATTGACCAAGTACAAAGGATCATACTGGAGAATCAGACTCCCCTGGTCCTCAAAGATATTCTTGTTGCCAATTTTAATTTTCATAAAAGTAGAGTTTAATAAAATTATAGTTCCATAAACTTTCTATCTTCAACAGAATCTGCTGCATATAAATAAGTGTTTACTTTCATTTACATCTGTGTATTTTCTCCAATAAACAGTCAATAATTTTTTTTTCAGGATGTCACTGTTGTTTGGTTCATGACTGCTGTGGCAAGTAGGGTAATATGTTTATTAATTTGTTTAACTGTAGAAGTAATAGTGGAAGAATGATCAAGAAATATTTCAAAAGTTAATGTATTGCTTAATCAGATAACAGCCCTAAATATTCATGAACAGTAAATAAAAAACTGCACATAAATCAATTTTTCTGTGACCACATCTCTTCCTGCTCACCCATTCTCCTGTTCCTACTGCTTTCTGAGTATTCACAAACATTCTTAGGCTTCACATCACTTTGATCCTAAGTAAATGACACTAAATCAATTTCCTTAGTTTTAGAAAGAATTCTCCCTGACAGGTTCAGTCTGCCACAGACTGGGCACTGTCTGTAAGTTTAAAGTGGAATGGAAAATATACTTTCATCAAGGAGAAAACTGCATGCACAGAAGGAGGTTACTGCTTTTTTTAAAAAAGTTCCTGGTTGTTCACTGGTAAATCTGGAAATGTTCATTAATACAACACTGCATGTTTTGCTCAGTTTACACCACTTGGCCAATGAGAAATATCAGGTTACAGCTCTTTCAACAATTTGACTCATACATGCTTCGATGTGGGTACAACAAAACTAAGCAGCAGCTGAGCAGTGATTTGTGCTGGTTGCTTTAAGTGATAGTTGTGAGTGCACCTTAATCTTTTGTGAATCTAGCTCTTCACTGCTAGTTATTTCAACTTGAAGTACTTGTGCTATTATTTGAAAAGTACTGAACATTCTGTTGTAAGTTCATAGAGAATCTATTAAAAAAAGAGTTACATAGAATTTGAATTACTTTGAAAAAACCAGAGTATTTATCATACAGTACCTTGGCAATAGAAGGGTTATCACCTTTCATTTAATCTTAATATGCCTTCATATATTGAGGGGACAGTGAAATGAAATAATGCCTAGAGTCACAATAGACAGAAGAAGATAAAAAAATTTCAGCTTATTCTGAGTAGAGATAAAGGGCTAATGGAAAAAAAAAAAAAACCAAGTACACAATTATGTAGTTAACTATTTCATAATATACCAGGAGGAGAACTGAAGTTGTTTGAGCATCTTAAATTTTGGCATTTCTTAAATTTAATTGGCAACTTTCCAATCTGAAGTACAGTTACACATAACAAAAACAAAACATAACAACACATGCCAGTTATCAGGAACATGCTCATCTGTGTATACAAAAGTATAATTTTGATTTTTTGTCAATAATTTGCTTGATTGCTTTAGAACAAACACTGAGATTTTAAAAGATGCTTTCATTATAGCTATGTTGTGTACTTTAGAGGATGGATTTCAGCTTGAAGGTAGAGTTGGAAAAAGCTGCTATGTACAATGATGAGTTGTGGAGTACCAATATTGCTCCCCTGGAAAGATGTAGTTGGTGAAGAGATGTATAAGCTTGTGCCAGTTGTGCTCATTCCAAGGAGGTGGGATTGACCATGAAAGAGGTGTACAGATGGCCAAGGCACTTCAGCTCAGGTGAGATTATCATTTATATCAAACTGTGACTGGGAGGCCTGCATCAGTACTTACACCACATATGAATGCTGAAGAGTCTGAACAGCTCATTAGGAAAGAGTGACAAATAACCTTTGATGACCTTGTTGCTACTTGGACTTCAGTTCTGCTTCAGAAAGCTGGCTTACAGGCAAAATGGATTTCTCCAAGCCATATGCATCCTTGGCCTCAGGAAAACACACTAAAGGCCACCTGGTTGACAAATTAATTTATTCCCCAACTTTTGCTCCAGATTGCTAGTGATTAGCGTGATTTTACAGTAAAATCATGTCTTAGATTTCAATTTTATGTTTATTTTTAAAAGATGCTTTGGATACAAGTAAAAATGTTTGGCTCGTTTTTTAACACAGAGCTTTTTGTTCCACTTCAGTGCATTTTTATTGCTTCTGTTCTTAATTGTACCTTCATGTCCAAGAATGCAGAAACAATTTTGTTAGCACCATCTTGACCTAGTATTGGACATTACAGTGTATAAAAAAGTAGTTCTATGTTCACATCACTGTACAAAACTTCACTTTAGATATCTGGCAATATCATGGCTTTCACACTCTAATTCATTTACAGTATGCACCTATACAGTAAACACTAATTATTTTCATTTGATAGTTGTGGAAACTGAGGCATACAGAAATATGTTGCCAGAACTTCTTTAGAAAGGTAAGGATTAAACCTAGGTCTCATGAATCCATCTGTGAATCGTGGTGCAGTCTGTCTAAGCAGATGGCTGTGCCCTGCATCAGCTGGATCTCCCAGCTGCTTTGAAGTGCATGATCTTTGCAGCTTTTGAAGAACAACTTTTCAGAGAAAAAAATAAAAAGGTGCACGCATGAAGAAGGATTGAAGGCCAAGGAAGGCACAAAAAAAGAAATAAATCTTTTCTTCCAGTTTATCCCAGAAGTAAAACAAAATATTGAACTGCTATTCCCTGAAAAACTGAAAATGTTCATTTGGGACCCAAATGTGTTTGGCTGTAAGGCACTTCCTCTGACTAGTAGAAGACAAAAAGTGCCAGATGACTGCACAGCCTTTGTTTGTCCCTATTTTGGTTGCTTATAAGCCTTGTACACGGTCCACATAGGGATTATGACAGGCTTTTCTAAAAAAAAATCAAAACAAAGTTTGACGTAGTTTACATATTGTTTCCATTCCCCAGCTAAGACAGCCTCAGAGAAGTGAAGAATTGTATTCTGTTTTTTCCAACCAAAGAACAACTCAATTTAGCTTTTGTCACAAACACTTTCTCTCATATCCTTGTTTTCCATGAAAGTTGGTCATTTGAGTATTGCTAAAATACATCCCTGCATTGCCTTCTGACTGCACAAAATCACAGTCTGAGGACCAGGGCAGCAAAAAGGGTCTACTATGTTCCAGTAGAATAAGGATCAGAGAGAGCTAGTATTTTAATGCAATTACCTGGAGTTAGACATTTTCTTTTGTCTCTCTATTCTTTGTGTTAGGCTGTGATTTGTTTCTGAATAATGCTACGTTTCAGTCACTGAAAAAGCATTTTTTTACTTTCTAAGTTACTGCTTTGGCTTAGCAGGTAGAACTCTGCACTCCTGAGGCTGAAGATCATAAATTCTATTTCCAATTCTGAATTTGGAAGGTTATCTGACAAACTTGTTGTTCAGAGATGGACCCAAATTCTTAAAACGGTAAAGAGAGTACAGTTTTGTTTCAGAATTTTGTACCTCAGGGCAACACATCCTACCTACATGTAAAGGAAAATTAAAACCCAGACTGCAGCCTTGAATTTCTCAGATGGAAGGACAGGTGCACTCTGACACATTAATTCCGTACATTTTCAAAAATTTATAAAAATCTTCTTGACATTTTACTGATTCTGCTGCTCAGCAATTCTACCACATAAAGTTACAGTATAATTTCACTGATCTGACACATCTTCCTTCAGGACTGGGCATAGTGGTCTTTTTAGCTTTTAAAGTTTATTTCTTTAGATGGAAAGAGAAGCAGATTTTTAAATCCACTGCCATTTTAATGGAAAAATCATACACCAGCTGGTTCAAATTGTATGCAAAATGCACCATGTGTGACTGTGCCATTTTAGAATGTGTTTATGTGATTTGCTCCAACAATTACTCAATGAAAATTAAGCAGTTTAGGAAATAGGTTGCTCATTTTTGAACTTGAGGCTTAGATAATCTTTCCTTAAAACCCAAAAACCCCAGAGCACAGTAAAGTTTGAAAGTTGCTGTCAGAGGTTGACACAAGCATTTCTTGGGATGGCACAATTAGTGGCACCACAGATGCAGTCAAATATTTTCCTATTGGTCCATCTGCCTGTTGCACTTGTTTAGTAATTTCACCCTTCAAAATTTAGGCTACAATCTAAATAAATTAATTTGCTGATTGCCCTGTTTATGTATAGAGGCCCCAAAAAAACGCTTTAATGATGTTATGATATGGATAAATAAAATTATTTACAAAGTCTGAAAAACAGAAATAGATTTCTTGATTTCTTCTAAAGTGTCTAGTTTTGTGTGAGTGGATCTCACTATCTAGACCCCATCTTCTCTGAGTGATTGTCTTATTCATCAGTCATCCTTTTATTTTCATTTTTATCAGGAAAATAGTTTTCATGAGATGGCTTGATCCATGGACACAGATCAGATGCAGATCTTTGAAAAGAAATATTAGTGTCAAAGAGTACTTCAGCTTTGATCTAACACTAAATCTTTTCTTGCTCAAATTATTGTTCGCCTCAGGAAAGGTAGTAAACTTCTGAGTGTGTGAAGCAAAAATAGTGTTGTAAGGCTTTTAGTATGGATCCCAGATGTTTTAAATTGACATTTATTATCCAGAAAAAGTATAAGTCAGCAAAAATACAGGTGGTCTTTTTTGCTGTCAACTTTTCATGACAATAAGAGTGGATGAAACTCCTGGAAACAGTGTATTTCTTGCCCTCGTCTCTGGACCAATCAAAATGAAGGAAAAAATACAATTTTCTTATAACAGATACTCAGTACTGTGTTTGTCTTTGGAATAATTTGCATATTTTCTACTCCTTATATTATAAATATATATATATTTATATATATAATTTTTCAGCTCATGCCTTAGAATGTGGGTGTGTAAGTCTACATATTGTTTTACTTTTAGAAGTGATTTTTGGAATGTGGGTAGCCTTTTGGTGTTTTTTGCTTGAAAGTTAATCTTAACAAAATTATTGTATCTCTTTTCGCAATTACTTTGCCAAAGGTTTCCAAGACATTATAACAGGGAGAAAGTGAATGTTTATTATCCCATAACTACGTTTTATTAGCCCATAATCTAATGTCTATTTCACAACAGTAGGTGATGATTTTTCATTGCAAGTAAATAGCTAAACAAATCATCTGCTGTGCAGTAGGACGAAATCTGTCATCTTCTTCTAACTGTGAGTATTTTGACTGAGACCAACTGGTGTGAAAGGCTATCATGTGAAGGTCTTTTACGAATGGTTTTGAAAATAGAAAATGTTTTCATGAGGTCATGAAAGGAGGTATTGATCTTGGTAACTGGCAGGAAAAATAAGGAATCATCTACTTGTAATGAACCAAATAAGACTGGAGAAAATAAAACTGATTATATCATGTATTAAGCATGCATATAGAAAGTTCTGCCTCTTTCAAACAAAAGATACTTAAATAGGCTAAAAAGAAATATAAGTTTTGCATAATAATAACACACTGTTTGAACCCTCAAGAAGACTAAGAATGATAAAAAAAATGTACATGTGAAGTATTCTGAGGGAGTCTTAAAAAAACACCCAGATGTAATAAAATTAATTTGTCTATAGCATATTTTACAGAATATTTTGAGTTGTAAGGGACCCACAGGGATCATTAAGTTCAGCACTTAAGTGAATGGCCCATATTGGACCTTCAACCTTGGTGTTATTGGCATCAGGCTCTAATCAACTGAGGATTATAATATATATATATAATAGAGTATGAAAAATTCCGGCTTCAGCCATGGTACTAATATTCTATTAAGTAAGGAAAAGGAAAAGAAAATAGCTTGAATTCTACAAGTAGCAGTGTGTCACTAATTTACAAGTGGGAGACTTGAGAAGGAAGAAATTTATTCAAATGTCTCTTAAGGTCAGTACAAACATATTGGTTTAGGAAATATTTTCAAAAGTAATTAAAAGAAAAAAAAATAGAACAAGTTAAAGGAAAAACATAATGAGAAATTATTGTTTTTTCATGGAATTCCTAAATACATTGTAATAAGTATTATCCTTTTAGATGACTCCTTAATCCATTTCCAATTAAAAAATAATAAATCAAATCACCATCCTGCTTACCAATATTTATTGTACTAACCATCTTGATATATGTTCTTTAAGTACTTATTCAAAATAAATTTGAATTTATACACAATAACAGACTGAAATTTCAAAAAAGAACTCTTCATTATCCTGAACATGCTATTCAGCAACAATGTCAGCAGATTTAACATTTGTTTTTTTTCTTCATTAACATTAATTTTTTTTCTTCTTTTTCCCCCAGGAAAAGCATCATCCATAATCCATTTAAATACTAGCAAATCACACACAGGAACAGCATCTTAGCTTGACCAGCTCTCGGATATATATGAAACTTTTTCTACCAGAGTATGTTTCCTTTTGGTAATGAGAATACCTTTGAATATAATAATTAATCTCTCATTTCCTTATATGATTAATAAATGCTATGTTCAGGCATTTATGTAAGGTCTATCAGATTTATATCAGATGAATACAAATAAATCTAACGGCCCTATTTAAAAGTATCCTTAAGAATTTATTTTTCAGTCATGTCTACCTAAAAATCCTTACTGACAATACAGCTGTTGATAAGATGACTTTCTAGCATGTTGACCAAAGCTGTATCATATTGAATCTGTTAATCTGCTATATCCTTCTTTGAAATAATAGTATTGTAAAGTTACAATATTTAAATAACAGAATAATCCTTTGTGTACTTGTATGTGTACTGTCTAACACATTCAACTCCTTCTCTATGATGATGAGTGCATTCCTCCATTTCACTGAAATAGCATTATAATGGATTTCACTCCTTTGGAAAACATAGGAGTGAAAACATAAAAGTAACAAGGGATGGCATTATTTTTTCTTCTGGTAGTTGAGATAAAACAATAGTGAATTGTGTTTTCTTGAATTGCTGAATTGTAAATATGTTTTCAAATCTTCTGAGAAAGAAAAAAAATCTGTTTGAGTAAAAATAAAACAACAAAGGAATTTGAAATCCTACTTCTAATTTTTCAAAACTCTGATTTTCTTTCATCATAAATTGCTGATAACTGTTTCACTGGCCTTAACCAATAATGTTCCATAAAATCACTGCAAATACAGACAAATAAAGAGCTAGACTTAATTCTGGAAAGCACATTTTTTCATACTCCTCCATGGTCACAAGAACCATCCTATAATTTTACTGTGCCATGCATAGTAGCTGTTTTCCTAGGAGTCCACACACTTGTGTAATAAGACTACACACACCCTTACCCCTGTACACACGCTCTGCAAGGATGTGGAGAAACATGGCATGCAAAGTAAGAGGAAAACTGGTGTTAGAATTAGAGGTAGAAGGAAGTGGAATGGGAGGAAGAGCACCCACAGGAGTCCTGGTATTACAAAATGGAACTAACTCTAACAATCAATGTGAGTTTGAGTGCCACCAGACAGCTGCATTTAGAAAGAGGAAAATGAGCTGCATACTGTGGGATTAGTTTTGTAGTTAGACATGTTGTGCCAACAACTCATGCTTTTGTACTCAGCGCTGAAGACCTCTATGTGAGTGTGTACAAAGAAATAGTGTCTTGAAAGATGTGTCTGTTTGGGATTTTAAAACAAATAAGGTGTGATGTTATGACTGATGGATGGTATTCCTGCTTTGTTCGTTCAGTTTGCAGAAACGTACATTCAGAACATTCAAACATAGAAAGATGTTGGTGGGCAGCAGAGATGAAGGCTGCCAGTTTGTTTTGGGTGCTACTGAAGTGAAGAAAACACCAAACTGTGAGAAAAATCCCCCAGTAGGAAAGGGAGGTTGCTGCATCTCCAGTTACTGGGCAAGGAGAGCTGGGATAAGGCAGCTCCTGGTATTTGGCATGAGGCAGGCTGGCAGTGAGGAAGATAGCAAGCTTGCAGCACGAGGGCAGATGGAAACCTCTGATCAGTAAGGTAGTCAGACTTCCAAAAGGACAGAAAAATATGTCTTTATCTGAGAGCCCAGAGGAGGCTGAGTGTGGTTTGTTTAAATTTTGGAAATTACAGAAAAATTCTAGACTGTGAGAGAGGATGACTAGCTTTGAAAGGTTTCCTGGGAAACAAGGTGTTGACAACACCTATATATTAATCCATCCCCAAAATTAAACATTATAGAGTCTCTCACAATCATTAGATATTTAAAGGTCTTCAGCAATTTCTATGACAAAAAACTGTGGCTAATTCAAGGTCCCACAACTGATATAAAGATTTCTCTTTCTTTAGCACATTTCAGGTAAGGAAGATTATGATGACGCTTTCTAATACTTTGACTACAAGGGCAAAGAGAGAAATTGCAAGGGAAGCTAACTGCTGTCCATTCATCTTCCATTGTACTTAAGACTGTTGCTTTCCAGACCTCTGATTCTGTGCAGCAGCTACAAAATATTTTTCTTGCATTTGTTATCTCGACAGATACGCAAATTCCTGCAGTGCAGGAAGCGCAGTGCAGAATGTAGTGTCTCTGTCAGCAAGGACAGCAGCTGGTGGTCAATATGAGGTCTAAAAGTCAAAAGCTCTGCTCCAAACATTTCTGTCCATAGTGTTGACATGGTGTTTTCTAACTATCATGGGATGCCCAGACTGACTCCAAGAATTCGATTTTTTGTATACTACATGGAAAAAAAATGCTTCTCATAAGGCTGCAAAAAAAAACAGTGGAAGCATTAAAAATATTAATTAAATTGCAAGAACTGGAGTGGCCTAAAAATAGGGGGGTTTACATGAAAAAATATGTTTTTGTTTGTTTGTTTGTTTGTTTCTTTTTTGTTTGTTTGTTTTTTAATCCCCTCCTTTTTGAGTTTGCCATAGCTAAAACAGAAGAAAAAATGAGAAACTAAAAATTTTTGAGAAACATTTTCTTCAAAGATATTTAATAATCAACACTGCTTCCCAAAATTTTCTTCCAAGTTGTTTGGAAGCAAATTTTTCAGTGTATTTGATAAGAAGTGGCCTGAATGGTGAGCTGGTTTGACCTTGGCTAGCTTCTGGACTCCTACTTGCTCTCTCACTTGCCCTTTTCAATAGGTCAGTAGATAAAAGAATTTGAAAAAGTTGTGGGTCAGGATAAAGAGATCACTTACCAATTAACATTGTGGGCAAAGCAGACTCAGCTTGAAGAAAATGAAACTATCTTTCTGCCAATTAAAATACACCGATGTAGTAAGAAAAAAAAGACAAAAAAGACTAGCATCTCCTCCTCCATTTCTTTTTTTTTTGTCTGGGCTCTAGTTTACTCCTTCACTGCCATTTCCTTTACCACCACACCATCCAGGCAGGGATAGGGAGGAGGGTGAAGGAATAGGTGTTCCATTCATAATTTCTCTCTATTTCTCCTTTTTTCTCACTTTTCCTCTGCTCCAGCAAGGATCCTCCATGGGCCATAATTCCTGCCAGAAGCCTGCTCCTGTGTGGGCTCTCTGTGGGCTGCAGTTTCTTCAGGGCATGACCTTATGATCCAACATGGGGGCCTCTGAGGGCTACAGGGGAATCTCCTCCTTTTCTGATCTTGTTGTTCACAGAGCTATTTTTTATACAGTTTTCCTCACTCATCACTGTCTAGTCATGCTATGCCCTTTCTTGAACCTTTCTGCAGAGGCAAGCCCAGCTTGGCTGATGGGCTCATCTGTGTCCTGAGTTGGGTCTGTTGGAAGGAACAGCTGGGTCCAGCATGGACATCACTGGTCTCTTCACCATACCAAAGTCTTTGCAAGAGGAAGACGACAAAATATTTAAGGCATCTTTTCAGGTTGCCTGCTTCCTGGTTAAGGTGGACACTGTTTCTAATTTTTAAAGACTGATGTACTCTCAAGTGACATCTAGTGCCTGGTGCTGTTTAAGAAAAAGATATTTTATGAATTTTGGGGACAAAAGTTTCTTTGGAGATGAACAAAGATGAGCAGAACACACTGGCCTGATGATAAAGACAATAGGAACCCAAGAACCAACACATTGTGGAGCTGCACACAAAAAAATGCAGCAGATCTTCTGGTCCTCCCTCTACTTCTTTCTTGAGTACAGAATAACTTGAATATAATTTAGTCTTCAACTCCACTGGGATTAACTTAAAAATAGAGGTATGATTTATGTAGAAAGTCTGCTAGGTACAGAGTTCTCTCAGAAACTGATACACCTACCTTGTAAATCACCTTCAGGCCATGAGAGAAAAGTAACAACAGGGTAAATATATATGATGTTTCCCTGGTGTGCTTTTTCTTCTTCAGCTTCATGTTTTTTATCAGTTTAGAAACATTCTGTGGATTTCTCTTGATAATACTTCCTGGTCTCTTGAACTCATTTAGGGTTTTTGATCTTTAGCATTCTTTGATGAAGAGTTACATCTATTTTCTCTTTCTTGTCCAAAGAACTACCTTCTTTTTTTTGTTTTTAAATTCAGGCATAAATTTATAAAGCTGCCTTAAAAAAATCCCAACAACCTTTCTTTATTAAAAGGACATGCCAGAACTTCTGTTGAAAGATGATTAAAAAATCTTCCAATTTTCAATGTAAATATATTCACTGCCAATTCTTCCCCATTTGTTTATTGCTAATTATCTGATAATTAATATGGTGATTCTCTCAGAAAGACTCAGTACGTCCTGACTCAGACATAATTTTGTTAGACTAAACAAGCCAAACTTTCTAGCATCTGCTCACAAACCATTTTTTATTTCTTTATCTAGCTACTCTTCACCTTTTATGGTCTAAATTAATGTTTCTTGTAAATTAAAACATAAATGGGGAAGAGAAATAAATCTAGACCTTTGCCTCCTATCTCTAGGAATTCTTTTTTAGATGTTATGCCTTTATGTTTCTTTTAAATCTGACAGACTGCAATAATCTCTGTGGCTGGTGGCAGTACTGCTCCTTTTTCAGATTTTCCATTAGAGATGTTGGAGAAATTAAGCACTAGATTGTCATTTTCCCAGAGATCTGTAAATAGTTTTGGTCTTATAAAAAATGAAATCAAGAGTTCATGTATAATATGCAAGATGCAGGCTTTGAAGAAAAAAATCAATTGTAGTTAGAGACAGACCTCAGCCATACTGATGCATTTTGATAAGCTTTGGAACAGCTCCAAGTCCAAGGCCAGTCCTGAATTTTGCAGCTCAATCTTTGCCAAGACACAGGGAGAACAATGCCATACAAGGCTCAGAGAGCAATGTGGCATCTGAAGTCTGCCACAGGTTCCCAGAAGTCTGGGTCTATCAGTGTTGTTGGCACCCACAGGTGTCTATATGAATGTCTCTCTATTTCTATTTTAAACTCCTGTTTCCCCCCCCGGGGCAATTACCACATTGACGTCAGAACATTGCCCAGCACCTCATTTATGTCTGAGAAGAGAGGGGAACAGTGTTGAGAAGAGAGCTCAATGGAAAAAATAATATTCAGTGTGTGTTAAAAGCATTGAGGGAGGAGGAGTAGGTGGAAGAGATGGGAAATTTTAAGTCAGTGTATTTATGTTATCCTAAATACCAGAAAACCTGGTTATTTTGGATATGAATACTGCATTAATATCTGAGAATACAGTTAGGCAGAGGTTTTGGAATATCTGAATACCTGACTATACATGAAATGTCTTGAAGATGTTTCTCATGTTTTATTCTTCATTTGACAGTTTTCTTTCTGCCATTAATCAAAAATCTTGAAAACTTCTGATGCCTTTTTTCTTTCACTCCATTTGCTTTTCTTAGAGTAGTCACCCGTAACTTTGCAGCAGATATTAGATATTTATAGAACTCCAACTTGTTAGTCATAACATCATGTACTTAACTGAAACTGTTGTGAGCTCCAGATGGAGGCAGACAGTATCTTGTCCAATAAACTCTGGTGTTAGTGCACCAAATAGGCAATCTATGCTCATATGTCTTCGAGTCAGAGAATGATAAAATGGAGCTGTACTGTGTGTATTAGAATTCAACACTCAGTGTTCCACATGTTGTTTTTAGTAGACCAGAATGACTTTTAAAAAATTTTTACCATCTCTGTGACCTAAAGCAAATAAGGCAAAACACCATGTTACACAGCATACAAACTGCAGTCCCTTTTACATCTTTCACTTTTCTCTCTTACTGAACTTTGTTATCCAATTCTATCCCCATTTCCTGTTCTTTTACTTCATTCATTTCCATTTAACTCTTCCTTTCTAGTCCTGCAGTCCAGTAGGCATGTTTGGCTTTCATTTCTTAACAAAAAACTTCTTGTTCTGAGGAGGCTGTATTGGACCCAAATAACTTAACCAATAAGGAAAGTACATTATTTATTCCTATTTGAAGATTTTTCTGGTTTAAAAGCTGGTCATGCAATTTGGAGACTGGCTTCATGCTTTCTGAAGGCTTGTGGTTGGCAATATTGCATGGAGCTCTTCCAACCTTGTTCATCTGTAGAGAGACTGAATAGAAAAGCAGTCTTTATATTCCTTAAATCTGGAACATTGCTCTCCAATATAGCTGGCTGATATTTTCATGGAAAAACTGAGTTTTGTTAGCTTTTTTTTTCTTTTACAAAGAAGAAGGGAATTTCCATCCCTACCTGGTTTTGCATTCTTTTGGATATCCTGAATTTCCTGCTATCCAGTTAAAACCAAAGCAGAGTTTCAGGGTTTTTTTTATTGGTTAAACCATGAAATAAGAACTTTTAATTTTTTTTTAAATGTTCTGGGAAGCGTGTTATTCATCCAACATGTAGAATACTTATTTGGTGTTCCCTTAATTACTTATTGTGATTAAGACCCGATTCTCCATAGTGTAAAACACTGACAACTCAGAAAATAAAAAGCACCTAAAAGGTCGACTTGACTCCTCTTTGGGAAGCACAGTGCTTTGCTGAGGGACATTGCCCTCTGCAGCCTATGCTCACCAACAGCAATTTGATGATGGCATCATTTTGAGGCCTGTGGTGCAAGGGAAGCTTAGCTTTACTTTGATCACATTTGCCCTATTTAACCCCAAGTGGAGCTTTGTTGTTGTTGTTGTGAGAGGTTTGGGGCTTTTTGTTTCTTTATTTGTTTTCTTACTTGAGGGTTTGGTCTTTTAGAAAAGAAAAGGGTATGTAACGTGTAACAACATAGCACAGGTCAAAAGACACTATTTCTGTAGTTAAAAATAAGAAAAAAAATCATGCCTGCCTGCTTTTCTCAGTCAAAGCTAGCATTGTCCAACAGGTGCGCAAGGAATTCAGTCAGCAGCACTAAATCCTGAGACACTAGCTGGCTAGGTAACCTGGCAGCCAAGTTTTGGAAACATCCAAACATGTCTGAAACACAACATGAAGGAGATTGATTTACTGCTTTCCCTGCAGCCAGAGCTTGTTTCCATAGAAATAGCTTTGGGTTGCTTCCTGGTTTCATGAGTCCTTTATATGCCTCTGGTAGACTGTGTCATGGCATAAATGAAAAACATGTAAAGATCTGATTCATCTCTCCTTTGTAAAAACTTTACACTGCTGCTAATCATAAAATATGATTGAATTGCTCCTGATCTGCAGGGCAATTCGTCTTAGTGGACTATTATTGTTTATTTTCCTTTAAGGAGATGCACAGAAATTATACTGCTTGCTGAAGAAATTAATATAATTTTTTACATTAAACTGAATTTCTTACAGCAAATATTTTTACATTTTTTGCATATAATAAATGTTACCATTTTAATAATAACTTGGAGCTATGCAATCCTATTATATTCAGAATAATGATGACAGCTAATGTTAGAAACAAGAATAAACATTTTTCACTGCATTGCTTTTCTTTCCCTCTTTTTACATATATATGAAAGTTTGATTAATCATCAAAATGCAACATTCAAAGTTAGTCATAAAAGAAAAACGTCCTCATGTACTAGCTTGGTCGTATCTTATGCATAACTAATTATTTAATTCTAAAATTTCAAGACAGTCTGCTTGCAATGAGTTTCTTAAACCTATAATACTTCACTTCATGAAAGCTGCCAGAAATGCTAAATACAACAGTCCACTCTGAAAAAGGCCATGCCCTATCAGCTTATAGCAGATGTCATCATCTCATTTGTTTCTCAGAAAACTAAGGCTATAATGGTTGGAGAAATCAGGCATTATGCTGATAAACATGTAAAATGATGGCTATAATTTCTTGATAGGCAGAATAATAAAGTGTATACCAAAAATATACACTTATAATATACTGTTATAATCTCATAATTATTTTGGAACTGTGACCTATGCTAATAAAAAAGAGTAATGCTGGCATATGAGATGCTAAAGATTTGCAGCATTCGATGCCTTCAAATTCAATATGTCTGCTTCTTTTGTGTGATTTCTTGTTACATGCTAAGGCTGCTAAAGACCCACCTGAAAGCACTTATGCACATGCCTGTAAAGTTAGTAAAGTTAGTAAAGTTCTTAAGCCCATTCTTCAAATGCTCTTAAAGTCAATAGGAATTGCACATATACCTCAATAAGGGGATGAGTTTGAAAGGACAGCTCTTACTGAGAGGAGAGCTTGTTCAAAAATTATTATTTAAAAAGAAATTTCTCTGGGTTCAAATCGATTTAGGTTTGTCAGAGAAAGCATGTTAAAAAAATCACTGAGTCAGATAACAAGGAGTTGGTAGGGAGATTGTACTGTGTATAATAAATCTAAAAAGGATCCTCTCAGATAACTGAATTCTTGGTCATAGTTGTTCTCCATTGGGAAGAATGTTGATGTGCAGCTTTAATGGAAGGTATTAAGCAAAAGTTGTGAAATCACAATAATGAGAATAGTTTTCATTTCCTATTCAATGATCCTACCACCATATGGAAGCTAGCTTCAGTTATGCTATTCTACATGAGCTAAAGAGCATCAGTATCACAAGAAGACTTGGGACATGTTTCTGTGTAGATGAAGTTAGTTAATTGCAAGAGGAACTGCTCCTTCCTGAATAAGGCCAAATAATTGCAAATAAAAAATAATGGAAGAAAATTTCTTCCCTGTAATTTTATCTTGTATCCATTTAATACTCATGGACAGTGGCTTCATGAGAATTACTCCTGCTTCTCTTTAGTTATTGTGGATTTGTTATCTTACTCTCTGATGCTTAAAATGGCTAAAATGCTGCTTGCATCAGAGTACACTATACAAATTTGTTGATATGTTTACAGTACAGATCAATCTGTAAATGCAACGTGAAAGTGTTCTACAAAACTATTTGGTAAAATAATCCAACTCTGTCAGATTAGTCAATTTAAGACTTTGAAATTTATTTTGTTTATTCCTTCGTTAAACTCAAAAGTCACATGAATCTTCTTCATCATCTCCTTTGTACTGGGAAAAATTCATCTCCCAGGAAATCACTAATTTTATTTAAGATTTATTAAATCAACAATTCATGTCTGATCATCCAAGCAAGGATTGTGAAAGAAAAGTAACTGAATTTCCAGAGCATTTGGTTGGTGAGGCACTTCTGATGTTACAGCATTCTTGACTCTGAGGCATTGAAGTGTTTCAATATAAATGTAACACTAACGGTGAAGGGAGAATAGGATTTGGGTTTGCATTCAAATATAGTACAGAAAAAAATAGAGATTCTGACAACCAAAATGGACCAAAAAAAAGGATAAAGCTCTCCAGTATCTCAACACGGGGTACCTCTCTCTGAAATATCTACAAGTAAATAGGTCACATGTTTGTAAAGCAGAATACATTGAACAATATTTCATGCGTGTGACTGCTATTGTTGTTCAGGCAGCAGTGAAGCTCTTTTATGTTGTTTGTAATTCTTCTTTTAGCAGAAGGGAATTTTTCAGATGCCTGATATCTGTCACTGGAAGCATTCTGTGTGCATTTTAGGAACTGTAGAGATATAGCCTCAAATTACAAATTTCCTTAATTTTGGGATATCTGTTGAATGTCCATGGTGCTTGCCAAACCATATTTAGAGAACTGAGTAAAAAAAGATAGTGTGGTTTGGGAAAGAATTTTGAAATGTAGTTGCATTCCACATTGGGGGGGAAAAAAAAACAAAACAGAAGCTTTGATGCATTGATGAAAGGGAATAGCATCCTTACTCCAAGGCAGTCTGTCTAGTGGTCTGCCCCCAGCAGAGATCACAGAAGCCCCAGTACTTCAAATCACACACAACAGTCTGGCAGACAAGTTTGCCAAGAAAGTGGATAAACCTGACAGACAAGTTTTATAAGGCTCCTGTCCGAATTCCCTTATTTGAATTTTATCACTGCCTCCTTCCATAAATCTTTATAATTTTGATTATCTAAAAACTCTGAGGAAACAGAAATTTTGTTCAAGTGTTTTTTCAGCTAGTGAGATTAATAGAGTTTATTCTTATTGTAATGCTCACTATGAGCACGATGACTTCATTAAAATTCTGATATTAAGAAAAAGTGAACAAGGGGTAAATTAAGGGGATCTTCCAAAAAGAGTAGAAATTGTGCTGAAACTTTAAGAAAAATTTTACAATAAATGTGAATGAAAATATTTGGATAGTATTTTGGCAAAAAATAGCTGCTGCCAAAGCCTAAATATGTGACCAAATTTTGTCTTTATAGGTATAAGAGTACCTGAAAGAGCAAATTCAACTGCAGAATGAAGTATTTTGTGAAACGTTTTGAAAAGATGGTGAATTCTTGCAAGAAGAGAAGAACAAGTATTAAAAGCAAGGCTGAGCGAGACTGAGTGCTGAGAAGGAAAAGTGTTCACATGTAAACTGTTCTGCATTGAGATTCTCAGACAGCCCTTAAGCCTTTCTGGGGTTTGCTGTCACCAATAGCAGCAGCAGTAACCAAGTAACATTGAGAGAAATGGTAGAGATCCTTCTTTATTTTTCCCCAGGGAGTGGATCCTCTCTGGGACCCCTTAGCTTTAGGAAGTGCTGTATTTCCAATCCTTTTTAGGCAGCACAGTTATTGCATGAGCATAAACAATGTGCAAAATAAGTGTGAATAATTTCTTTTCTTTGTGTAACAGCAGATCCTGCTGTACATTTATTATGTTTTTACAAGAAAAATAAGCCAAGGGGCTTGCAAAAGCCTAATACCAGGTGGTGGTTTTATTGCTATCTACTGCACATAATGGTAATAATCTATATTGATAGTTTAATATGGAAATGTTGTTATGTCCTGTTAAAATGCAGTAACTATCATGTTTTACAGACAAGTTGAAGAATTTCTTGGGAATATAATCATTACATGCACATGCCAAACTGGAGTAGGGGAAAGGGAAAGGGAAGACAATTTAGTTTTCAGGCAGTTCAGATAGATGGATTGCCAAGAAGCTAGAATACTTAATTTACATAGAAATACGTGCACATCCAGAGGCTTTGGAGATGCAGAAGACACCTCATAAACCTCTATACTTATCCTGCTTGGAGCACTGGGTTTCCAAGCTCTGTAAGAGACTTCCTTATGTGCTGGTGGGAAGGTTGTCATAGTGTCTTGGAAGAAGGAGGTTGTTAAAGTTGACTGTTTCACAGTCTCTCTGGAAGAGTGAGATTAGCAGCACAAAATGCACACAAGCAATTAAGCCCATAAATAAAGCAGAAGTCCCAGCTTGCAGCAGAAAGATGAGTACTTTTAGAACATTGTTTAGCAGAAATCCTTCCTCATTGATATTCACCATGCAGAAGGCAGTATCAATGGCAGGAACTCTCTGCTCACTGGAAGCTGCTTCTGCTTCTGACATTTCACCAGAGCTGGGTGGGTGCCTGCATTTCATGAGTGAGGACTTTTTTCTTTCTTTATGTTTTTAATTAGAGTAATGTTTTGCTGCAACATGTACTGAAGCCAGGGCTGTGATACTAAATGACCAGTTGAACAGGATATTCCCAGCACCTTAGGGCAGTTTAACATTAATTAGACCCATCAAATTGTGTTATTATCCTATTTGGCTGTGATTTTCATGGATTTCATATTACTTCAGAACCATTCTGTTTCTGAATACAAGCCTGTGTGTCATGAGTGGCTCCATCAATCCAAATATGAATGTCTAGCAGGGCTGGCACCTTGTGGTTTAGATACATGTTTTCCAACCCCTTTTAGTTACTATGAACAAATATAGAGACTGAGAGAAGTAGAAACTAACCATGATGCATTTTACAGTCCTCACACCTTTTTGTCTGAGAAACTGTCACCCACCTTTGTCTGCATTTGCAAATGTACTGCTGTAGTAAGGTTGAAGAGATAAAGAGCTCAAGCATAGCAGTACAGCACACACTTCCTGTCCTGTTAATTTGGGCTAAACTCTAAAATCCAGATTTGATTCTTCTATCTTTTTTCCACACATTAATTTACCCCAGAAAATAATTTCAGTGTTTTTTTTAATATAATTCCCTAGCTTTTGGGTATCATGTCTGTCAGAAGAGAAACTCAAAGGCTCTTTTGTTTTCATCACCTGTAAGGAATATTTAGTCCTTTTAGAATTACTTGGTAGCTGTTCTTCTGCCAGTACTCTACTGGATCTTCACTGGGCAGCCAATATATCTGAGGAAGAAACTGTTCTTACCAGGGATATTTCATCACAGAGCCTTGACAAGATACATTTAGATTTTTTCCCACCTTTTTCTCTTTTCTATGAATAAATTACCAGGTAATCCTTTTTATTTTCACTAGTGGAAAAATAGGAAAACAAGACAGTTACTGTTTCTGGCAATCTGGTTTTGACTGCACTTACTGCAGATATTTTCAGGATTTAATGGTTTAGGCTTTAACTAAGCTGCAGGAATTTTGGAGATGTAGGAACTGGATTTTTCAGGGACAATGAAAAATTTCATGTTGAGCATCTAAGACTAGTAACATTGATAAAAACCCTTTTCATTAAAATTATACTGCTGATGTGAGAACAGAGGCAGAATGGTTAATGGAAAGAAAATTTAGAAAACTATGTACAGAAGGAAGGAAACAAACCTCTAATAGATCAATATGCTCAAATAGTGAAAATAAAGTATTATCTATCCTACTTCTAAAAGAACTGACTCATGAAAACCGTCCTGTACCAAGCCTAATCAATAAATATAGTTGGAGTGGAGGGGTACTCTCTACTCTCTAATGTTCTATAAGTAATTAAAAAGGAGGTTGGAGGATTAAATCTCAGCAGTTGTAGAGATACTAATCACAGCAAATCAAAGAATAGTCTGAGTTGGAACAGAGCCATGATGATCATTGAGTCCAACTCCTGATTTAATGGCCCATAAAGGGATCGAACCGTGGTGTTGGTGGCACCATGCTGTAACCAACTGAGCTTTCTTAGGGTTTAACATGACCTCTACAGCTTTAAAGAAAAGCAGAATAAAAGTCCCTGCTATGCATGTAAAAAGGTATTAAATGTAATCCAGGTTTATTAAAGGTGGGTCATACCTTTGATATGATCATTCCTTGATTAAAAAAAACCTACTTTTCTCAATAGGAAAAAAAAATATCTCTCACCCTTCTTAACACCCCAGGAACAAAATGCTATTTTCTTTTGAAAAGATAGTGATTAAGTCAAGAATTCCAAAGATGAAAAATTGAGTAAAAGAAAAATTATGTTTTGTGTTGAAAGAGCAATTTCAGGCTGAGGAAGGCGACTACTACCACCATCAAAGTTGCAAGTGATTTCTTTCAAAGTGCTCTTTACAAATTTGACAGAAAGAGAGGAGTGGGTGAAAGAAACATATGCAAACCAATTTTTATTTTCTCTACATACTAGAGAAAGACATTTATCCTAGTAATTAAATTTAGTATTTCTTGATTTATGCCTGTTGCTTGCATTTATGCTCTACTGTGCAATATATTGTTTCTTTTCTTTGACTGCTGTATTTCATATGAACAAGCCATCCTCTGAACTTCAAAAAGAATATTCACATCATTTAACTTGTGCATAAAATATTTAAATATTTTGTTTGAAGAGTCTTTCACATTGAAGAAAATTTACAAAATTTGATATATATAAATGCTAATACCTGGAGTAATTACCTTCATGTTTTCCTCGTACTGAGTCTTAAGGATGAGTTAACAGTGATGCTTTACCCCTGAATTTCTTAGTTGTTGTTACTTCTAATCAGATCTATGAAATTATTTAAACTACTCTTTTGGTATTTAACAAACTGTACTGTTCTCTTGGAAGTCACTTTACTTTCTTTAAGAGTGAAAAGAATAAAAAAAAATTATTTTGGTATAAGTTTAAAAAGTAGAGAGAATAATGAATAAACAAAAGAAATCCCCATCTAAATTCCCTGCAAGATGTAATAAAGTATGAATACAACAAAGACATGCAATAATGTTAGCATCTATAAAAACTGTTTAATTAGAGATTAAATCAGACACAGAGGTTGTCTCTGTGGCAAATTATTACTGAAATTCCAAATAGCAATGGAATGCTTGATGAAAGAGATGTGGAGTTGTAATATGGATCTATTTTTACTCTTTCAATCACTTCAAGGAGAAGGATCTATTTACAGAATTATAACATCATTGAGTTATGTAAAATGGACAGGATCTGGGGAGGTCTAGGAAGATGAACACTTTTGCTCAAAGCGAGTTAGACCCCAGACATTATTTGTGCAGGAAAATCCTGAATATCTGCAATGACGGAGACTTCACAGTCTCTGTTGAAAATGGTTTTTAGTATTTGACTATCTTCATAGTAAGTTCATGCCCTGCCCCTCCACCCCTCTTCCTGCTGCTCTCTTCAATTCCGTTTCTTATGTCCTGCTAAGGACATTTAATTATATAGGCCCCTCTATTTATCCCTGAGGGATGCTCCTGATAACCATCCAGACTTCATATTGTGGATCACAGGACACTGAGTCTAGTGATGAAGCCAGTTTCCTCAGCCTCTTCCACTTATACAATTCATATATTACCAATTTTGCTCTAAGGACACCACAGGAGACTGTCAAACACCTGACTTGAGCTGAGGCATCCAACACTTCCCCAGCTGTACACAAGGCCAGGCAGAAATCAGTTTGATCAGCCACTATTTGTCTCAATCACTTGACAATCACTTGTCTGCCCTTGACCTTTGCATTCTCTGCCATCTCCCCCTTGCCTGAGCACAGCAAGAAACTCCTGAGTCATGCATTTTACCTGCATGAAGGGGTTGATGCCAAAACATTCTATCAATATCCTGAACTGCTCGCATCCAGGCCTCTTCTCTTTCCAGCAGATATTGGGATGGTGGAAGTCTCCTATGAAGTCTAGGTTCTGTGATCATGAATAACTTTCCAAGTCTCTAAGGGAGGCATTATTTCTTGCCTCTTTCAGTACAGCAGTCAATAGCATACATTCCTAGATATTTATTTACAGAAAAGTCTGACAAGATGTTAATTCGAAATACAAACTGAATGGAAAATAATTTTAGGAGTTTTCAAGAGTTTTGAATAATCCAAGTACTTTTCTTTACCGGAATTTTGCCAAATATTCAGATAAAATACAAGCTTTTCAAATAATTCATTAAACAAACTTTTGACATGTCCAAATCTGTACTAACCTAGATTTTCTGAACACATTACATAGGGTGGTTGTTTTCACTGATTGTATGAAATATTTGATATGAAGTATTGGTTATGCGATTTTCTTTCTGTCCTTGATCAAAACATGCTGTTGATGCTGTCATCTCAAAAATATGTTGCTTCCATATGTCTGGTAGTATTGATATTAATACAACACAACAAAGAAAGAAACAATACATTGAAAAGAATTTGTTTGAGCCACAAGAATGGTATTTCAGACTGGGATTTCCTGGGTAGACTCTATGTGAGTAAAATCTGAAAAAAAATTATGGTTATTTAGACATAGTCTAAGAATTATCAACTTATTCTATCTGTGACAAACTCTTGCCCCTCTTTACACAGGGCCAGACTACTGGAAAAGAATGAAAATAGCTTTCCTTCTCTATATTGAAAGAAATGAAAAAAGAACAGAAAGCACAGAGGAACTTGTGAGGAATCAAAACTGGCATATATGCTTTTTATGAACTAAGTAATTTAGGGATTCAAGATGGGCCTATTGCTCGAAGTTGGATAATCTTGCACAATAAATTTATATTATTGCTTAAGAACCTATAAATTTAATGCTGTGACATGAATACAAATAATATCTGTGTTTAAAATCATAACAAGCCTAAAGTCATGCTCTGAATTTCATTCCCCAGACTAAACTGTATTTCAGTCACACTTTTGGCTAAATTTTTATTGATTTCTGTTTGCCCAGGAGGATAAAATATTTCCTGACTTCACTTGAGAATAATGGTAAAAATGCCAAAATGCTTGTGGTGTTAAAAGCAAACACTTTGATTTCCAGATTAATAGCTAAAATTTAGCTTTTATGTCTGCTTTTAGTAATTGAAATAGAAATTCTTTTTTTTTTCTTGCACATCTAAATAGGTTTTTAAAATATCTGTAGTTTTCAAAGAAAACCAGCTTTTCCTTGGATGGAGTTAACCTTCACATTTGATCTCTTTGCTTCAACAAAATCCATGACATTATTAAAAAGTTATTCAGTATTGTTTTGCAAATGCATGTATATTTCACAAAGCTAAGAGAAAGAGACAAAAGGAAATGCTTAAAGTATCAGTAATAAATAATTTAAAAAAGCTATTTTATTTATGGCATAACTAATATTTTTCAAAAGGAAAGTAAGGTTATTGATTGTCAGACATAAACTCTATATTTACCTAATTTATGAATTTCCACTAAAAATCTGAAAGGTCAAAATCACTTGTTTTTTTAATGAAATGACAATCTATATACATTTGAGGATTCTCAAATAGAAGAATAATCGGGGTTGAAATAACAACATGCAAGCATGTCAAATTTTGGGAGGTTCAGTTGAAATGAATTTCCTCTATCTTCATTAACAGACTACTGCAACTATCCGGACATACTCTCTTTTGATTTAAATGGTTTGTTAATATAAGTGACCCTAGAAAGTAGTGAAATGAGATGCTCAGTGGTTATTCAAGTGCTGGTATTTGCAGAAAACTTTAATGTTTTCACAACAAAGAATCTCTTTATACTGAAGCTAAAAGGATTAAATATGTTGGAATAAGATACCTCCTGTTGGCAGAAAGTACCTTTAGGATATGAGCTATGCTTGTCACTACATCTGTGCATTTGCCAGATCTTTCATGCCAGAAAATTTCTGCTTCCTCATGAAAGCAGACACAATAGGTCCAAAAGATAACACCCAGGGAAACTGGTCAGAAAAAAATAAAATGAAAAATCTGAATATTGGTTGCTCAGAAATTAATGGAATACATTTAAAGTAGTCCTGGCTCTGATGTTGGCAAGACTCAGGGTTATATGTGGAGTTTTTTTCACAGTAAAACCTTTGCTTGGCACTTCCTCAAGCTTTGGTACCTAGAAGTACTGGCCCTGGATTTATATTGTTACTGATATCTTATCTAAAAAAATGAAAGCACTCTTTTTCCTTTGAAGGGATGCAGCTAACATAAAGGAAATATTTCAATTTTAGTATTTTTTTCATTCTACATTGATAAAATTTGCAGCAATTACTAAACAAGATCTGTTTTGAAATTTCTTAATTTTCATGAAAGAGTACAGAGTTTGTGTTCTTTTTCTTTTCCACCTCAGCCTACGAGTTTTTTGCCACTTTAGTGAAATTTAGCCCTCATTCACAATTGAGAAAAGCTTCATTCTGATGGGTTCAATTTGGATGTTTTTTCCACATTCTTCCTTTGCCTAGTAGAGAACAAATGGTCTGGTGGGAAGCCTACTTGCATTGTTTAAAAAAAAAGTTAGAAAAATAAATAATGAGAAAACCTATTTTCTCTATTTTTCAACAATTAGGAATCTGAAAAAAATCAGAAAACTGCTGCAGCTCTGCAATTCCTTATTCACTATCTTAGGCAATGAGTGAGAAAGGCAATTACGCATCACATATGTGAGTCATATATCCTTACATACCACCATCAGTGCCAAGACAACCAAGAAAATGTTTGCTTTTTATGTCTTTGTGTTTATGTATTAAGCAAAGATTAGAAAAAAAACATTGTGCTTACTGTTTTGGTTTTTAACTTTCTAGTTCTTACTAAAGTCAGCCCATTTCAGGTATAAACCAAACTTGTTTGAAGCATGAATGTTATTTCTTTGTTTCAATATAAAATTATTATTAAATACAAGTATTTTCAGTTATGCCAGTTTTGTTCTCCTTTTCAGGTTATGTAGAAAGTTATTAAATCCCATAAGACATTAAGAAGTAGAGTGCAAGCATTTGAAAGCTGTTTTATTATTATATAAGTACTTCACATACTTTTAACATTTTTTTACTCTGCTGAAATTTTAATCAAGGTACATTTCTGCAAAATTTATGTTAAGCCACATTCAATACTGTTACAATGCTCTTTAAACTGAAAAAAACCAACCCAAGAGTAATCACTGGAATTTATATTGGAAGCAATTTTCAGTGAATCTGCCCTTTTCACCCCAAGGAATTTTAAAGGATATTGTCTTCCAAGGGTTATATGCAATATCATTAATTTAATATAAGGTGGGAAAAATGTTATATCCATCCCTTTGTCTATTAATTGCAATTTCCTTGATTCTATTATTGCCTAAAAAATTGTAATCAATTAACAGTAGTACCTTGCCTCAAATGGCAATTCACCATCTTTTCCTTTCTACTAATTTGTTATTCAGACAGTTGAGAGGACACATTTTGCTTTCTTGTAGGAGAGGTCACCTCACTGCAGCCTTCACAGCTGTACCTGGACACACTTCCAATCTCCAGTTTATGCCCTGGATTCAGAAAAACAAAGATTAATCATCATAGAATTAAAAAAAAATATTGGCATGTGTTTTCTGCTGCATTCATGCTTCACAATTCTGCTGGATCAGCTATAGGATAATGGAAATTACTTTCTTTTCAAAATATGAATGATGACTGTTTGCAAAATATTATGATTATTGTGTAAACAATAAACAAGTAACCACCTTATACTCATTAGCTATTTTACTATACCTTTTTTAATGTTTTGGGCAGTCTTTTTGGCAGTGTCAACTTCTTTTTTTCTTACACATATTCTGCAATATCTGTCATTATTCTGGTAGGCACAATGGGCACTACAAAATGAGCCTTAAAAGCTTGGATGGGAGGGTCTGGATACTATTATTTTTATCATTACTACTACTACTACTACCTCTACTACTATGACTTTTTTTAGCCTGGAAGGCTTATTGTATCCATGCAATTAAGAGTTTCCACAGTGAATTATGATACTACTCAGATTTTTCTCTTCTTACATATGTAAAATTTCTATGCTATTAAGTATGTTTAAGTAAGGGTGTTGCCAGGTTCTATGTAATTTTAAACACAGTGTGTAAATGTATTATAATTCCAACAATTTTTGTGACCTTGAAGCCTACAATTTAAGAGACGCACACTAAACACACAAAAAAAACTGCACAGGGAAAGGGGCTAGAAATTTTAGCATTCATACCTTGACTCTAATTATGTTTAGATGTGTTAGAAACTGCTGCCTCACACCAAGAAAGAAACACAGATTTAAGGCCTCTACAGGACTTGGGAGCTTTGTCATTACACAGATATGGTGAACTTTAAGTCTGAGCAGACTGAAGATTGGAAAACCCTCTCTGAACTCTCAGCTCCAGGTGTGTCCCATGAGAGCAGACCTGTTTTTCCAATTGTTTAGACTCTTTGCTGGGTATCATTCTCATCTAGTCAGGTCAACTGTCACCCACAGGTGCTGTGCAGAGTGAGAAATCTTTTGGAAGGCCAGCAGGAAGTTCAGAGAACTTGTGGCCATGGTCAGTAAAAAGTAGGGGAGTCAATTCCTTACATTAAATGTCTTCAAGTATCTACCAAAATGAGAGGAAAGGCCGTGTTAAGAAAGAATTAACCCTGGCTTGCCAGGGTTATATGGATTGACTTTCTTGTAATATGGACCTTCTAGGTGTTAGAGTTCCCCTGGTTCATATGCAGGGTTAATATGATATAGGTTGCTCCTTCATGGTACACTCTTTTCATGTCTCAGTAGCAAACCTGACTGATGGAGTCTTGCAGAAATTTTCAAAGCTCTCCCAGAAATTGCATAATATCTCTTGTCAATGTGTAATCTAGAACTCATCAGCTGAGGCAAATGTTTCTACATGGCAGAAGTAATTCAAACCACAAAAATTGAGAAAAAAAATACGCCCTTGCTTTTCAATGTCTTGAAAGAAGGAAACTAAAAAATGTTTATACTATGATTCTTACCCAAAGACAACTCCTCCCAGAAAAAAACAAAACAAAACAAAACAAAACACAAAAAAAATCCAAAACCAAACAAAAACCAAAACCTAACAACAGAACAAACCAAAACCAAACATGAAACAAATAACAAAAACAAGGCAGAGAACAAAATGAGTAACAAAACCCTTGGACATGAAAACAGATAAATTTTTTGTCAGTTAATATATAACTGGTAAAATCACCCAAGCTAATGATGTACCTCAAGTTTTTTGAGACCTTTTTTCATACTCTAAAGCCTTAAGGGAATCAAAAGCCTCTGGGTGTCAACACTTTAACACTTACTAGAGAAATGAGATCTGCAAATTCAACAAAAGTGGAAATGTTCCTTAGTTTAGATAAACAAGATGTATGCCTGAGAAAAATTCATGTGTGATTTAGTTCATTGTCTTTGATGGCATCCTTATCAGAGCTGAATCCACTGGAAACTTCTGGAGTAGAATATTGCTATATGAGAAATAAATTCCTAAAATTCTGCTTTAGTTATTTCTTTATAAATTATTTATATTTTCAAATACTTTAATTTTAATATTAATTTATTCTTAAGTTATTTTGTCTAGATAAACTACAAAAAAACTTATTTTATTTACATTTTTTACTTAGCATTAATTTCTTCAATAAACCCTAATTGATCATAATGAAAACCCCTTGGAAAGGAAGTAATGTTTTAGTTTTCCAGGTCAAAAACACTTATCATTTTAAAATATAAACTTTTTGTCTTTCAATCCTATTCTTATTTTTTTCTTTATTGTTTAATTTTTTTAATTACTCCAAGACACACGTTTAAAAAAACTGGGCTAAATATCTTTTCAACTTATCTTCTAAGAAAAATGTTTTTGAATTTCAAACCTGTATTGAACTGGGAAAGTTTATCTTGGTTTCGACCATTTTTACTTTGTATAAAATCATAGAGGCTTAGAATTGTTTGGGTTGGAGGGGACCTTAAAGATCATGTAGTCCCAAATCCCCTGCCATGGGCAGGGATATCTTCCACTAGATCAGATTGCTCAGTAGCCCATCCAGCCTGGCCTTGAACACTGACAGGGATGAAACATCCACAACATCTCTTAGGAAGTTATTCCAGTGCCTCACAATCCTCACAGAGAAGAGTTTCTTCCTGAAATTTAATGTGACCCTTAAAGCTATTCTATCAAACTGAACTGATAGGTGCTGGTATGTGGTACTGGCAGCCTTTTCCTTCTTTAAATATTTAATTTCCCATGATATTAACAGCATATGGAGACTATTTACATTTGCTGCTTGCAGCTTCTTAATTATGACACTGTATTTTTTTTCAGCAGCTGTATTTATGGTTGGCTTTCCTGTCCATTTGTAATTGCTTGGTTTTATATTGATCTATAAAAATACTATATCAAAACCTTCAATTTTATTGAGATTTAGAATAATTGTGAAGTTTATTGCTGATGGAAAGATTTCTGAGACATTTTAAAATTTTGTTTCTATTGTGAGTTTGTTTCTACAGTTCTGATGAATTCACACTGTGTAAAAGTAAGCAGCATCATACAGGAATTGCTTGATCTTGATATATTCTACTCTGCAATTAAAGAAAAGCTTTGCTACTGAATTAACTGAAGACCCAAACTTCTATTTGCTTAAGTGCATGTTGTATTTTTAATTATTTATTCAAGTGGTCCTTGAAAAAACTATTGTTACACATTTTCTTTGCTCTGTAATTTGCTTAGGAGCCTGGAACCTGCTTTGTAACATATTTTTTAATATTTGAAAGTTCTGGGGAAAAAAGGGGAATTCAATAGTTAGTTGATGTAAGTTGAGGGCAATTTCATCTGATAAATTCTTGTCATGCATGTATATGTAAACCAAATCCTTTTCCAGATGCTATATTATAACAGAGGGCACAGCTGGGACTGATTTCTGATTCTGCAAGAGCTGTAAACAAAAACTTTGCATGAGAGAGGAGAGCTGGAGAGACATCAAGACAGCTTCGTAAAGTAAAAGCCTTTTAATTAAAACTGCATACAGGGTTGAGAAAGCATTGGATAAGGAGGGCTGCCATGGGTGCAGTTGTACAAAGAAATTAAACCAGAAGGTATACAGGTAACATATGTTTCTCTCATCACATTCAAAGCTGGTTTTACCACAGTTCCAAGCAGAAATGGTCCTTGAAAATCTCACAGGCTGCAAGTTGGTGGTAATGGAAATGATTGACCCCTAAATGTCCTAACTAGGGAAGTTAGGTCATTCTGAGTAAGGCAGTGGAGAATGGTGTTCCATCCATCAACCAGCAGAAGCAATTGCATATTATGGAATCACAAATTTGCTTCAAGTACTTCAGGTGTTGTACTTTGTGTAGCTGTTCCACTACCATGTCCCTGCTTACCTTTCATTGTGCTAGACTAACCTAGTCAAGCTCTCTAATTTTCCCTCAAAGGTAGGGTCTCCCTTTCTCTTGTAGCTTTTTCTGTACTGCTCCTCATTCAAATTATTCTTTACAGGGTTAGAAGTGTGCACTGCCCTCCAGACATGTATTCACTACTTATACAACTTCCCTGCATCTGTGCCTAAATTCCTTGCTTTACGTAGTCCAGGCATACCTTCACTGGTTTGCCTTTCAAACTTGAAGGGAATCTGAGGGCTCAATAGCAGGTGGAAGTCTTGTACATTCTGCTTCTGTATGGAAGGTGGCAGAACTGGCTACTCATGATGGAAGTGAAACACTTCATTTCAACTCACTAGACACTGTGTGAAGTGAATATTGCTACAGGCATCACGAATGCAGTGAATCATGTGCCATCTAAATGCTTACCTCAGCAGCATGTTTAGCTCTAGCCTGAGTTGTATGACTCTCAGTTGTGTGATATTCAATTGGTTGCTAGGATCTTCATTTAATTTATTTGCATGATTCATTTATTCTGCAGAAAAAAAAAGTTAAGTATTTCTGCATTTTATAAGCCTTATCACCCCTGTGTTATAGGAACTAGGACAAAGGATGGAGAAATCCACTTTTCCTGCATAAACACATTTGGAGTCAGGTCTTCAAGCATTTGTATTTCAGGCACTGAGCTGAAGGATAATCTTAAAGGATGAGATTATAAAGCCTGGGGACAGCCAGAGTGGAAAGCAACATGAAACAGCTGCTGTTTGCAAGTGTACAGCAGGGAAAAGCTGTGGATGCTGTGTACAATATGACACTAGCAAAGCAGTGAAAAATCTAGGCTATAAGGATACACTTATTGATTGGGGCTGCTGTACAGACTAGAAACTGTATTTCTTTGTGAGTGCAAAAAAACTGTACAAAAACCCCAATGTACCCCAACATATTTTGAGTGTTTTACAATATTGCTGACTATGCAAGCTTTAATATGTAGTACCTTTGCAAGGGGTATATAAAAAGGACTCCATTATATTTTTCCTCATTTATTTTTTTGGTTTGTTTGGGTATGGAGAATTAGCAGTGACACAGAACCAGAATTTACTAATTTGAACTCAAAGTCAATATGACATCTGAAGATGTTTAATGCCCTTAGTTACTGAGATGGAAAAAATCCAAGCTACACAATTATATAGAACTGGAAGCACTGAAGACAGCTCAGTACTTAATGCAAAGAATATTATTACAAGCATCGAAAAAGAAAGGAATTTTATAGTTGAATTTCTAATCAAGATACATGGTAACAGCCTTAGCTTTCTACATTGGTTATCTGAGATTATTTTTTTTAGCACAATCTCAGTTCCTTGAATGGGTTATTCTTTTCCACTTTGTATATTAATCATACACACTTCTTGTGACAGATCTAGCTCTTAATACAGATGAACAATCAGGGACCTTCTGCTCTGGTTACTCTGGTTTTCACAATATGAACACACAAATAATCATTTCAGTTCTCTAGTACAAAAGAGGTATTTTTTCAGAACTATGACGCGTTATATGATCACAGAATGATCATAGGAACTAGAACACTGGCCTGCACTGTAGCTTGTGTTATGAAACATGAAGACTATTTTTTCCTTCTTTTCCATTTATTTGAATTGTAATTGAAACTGCCCGTTCTTCTGGAAAGCCTTCTGTCTTCCAGGATTTTATTTGTAAGCTGTGGGACTTGTTTCAGTTTCACCTAATTTCACATACTGCTTAAATTAGGAACAGTGTTACCTGAGGCACCTTTTCTGTTGGATGAAGGTACAGGAACTTCCAGAAGGTAATTCACCCCACTTTAGAAGTGAATCACATTCTGAAGTATTGACAGCCCAGGGCAGTAATACATCTGACTTAGACTGCTTAGTTAGATGACTCAAGGAAGTGGATTGGCTGGAGGCTGCAATGTACAGCGGGGAAATGGACTTTTGTGACATGGGCCATGAAGAAAACATACCTTTGAAAGAGAGAGACAAATTAAAAAAAAACACCCATCATGGTGCTGTGAGTTATGATCTGAGAGAGAAAAGAGGGAAATGCAAAGGAGAATTACACAAGTTGAAGATATTCACACTTGAACATGCACGAATTATGGCACCTGGAATGTAGCCTATGCACGCACGAACTCTTAAATCAGTACTTAGAAATGTTATACCTGTATGCTTACACTTGTGCACTTTCTTTCATGAGACTAAGTGGAGACTAAGTGGCTTAGTGGAGAAATAAGTGACATAGATGCCTTCAAAATTGTTTGGAGGAAAGAGAAGAGGATCAGAATGGGGCAAGGTAGCAGGATTCGCTTTACTTGATAGTACTTTGAAATTTCTAGTATATCCAGCTGAGATCCTACAAAGTATGCTGTTGTTGTTTAGGGATGGTGCTCCCACCGAGACTCTCCAAACCATGTGCCTCTTACTCACTTGTTGTCCCCCCCTCCACTGCCCTCTCCTGTGGCAGGACAGAGAGGAGAGTTTGAGGCTCAAAAGGTAAAGATCATGGGGTGAGATAGAAACAATTCATTGTGAACAGCAACAAGCAAAGGAAAAATGACAGTAGCAGCAACAATACTAATGATAGAGGGTACAAGAAAAAGGTGAATGATCTCATACAGAAAAACAATACCCAACTGCTGTCTCCACTGTGCTGCAACATCCCAGCAAAGATCCCTTCTCTTCTCCTCATAAGGCTCCCTTCCCCCTATCCCTGGAAATGACATGAGGTGATACAGAATAACCTCTGGGTCCTGGTCATGCCCCTTCCCATCTACTGCAAAAATCAACTCAACTCTGTCCTGGCTGGAACTAGGACATGTGCAAACAGTAATTTGTGCAAAACATAATTTGTTCATAGTTGCACAAAAGGTGCAAAATAATTCTATACAACCCTCTCAACGCTCCCAAGATTTACATCTTCCAATCTGCCTAGAGTAATAGGGTATGCAGACAACACATACCTTTTCTCTTTTGAATGTAGTTGTGCCAGTATTTATAGCTGTGAACTATAAATAGGACTATAGGACAAAATCTTAGAGCATCAGTGGACCTCCAGCCAGGTTCACACCCAGAGAGTTTCAAGGAATTAGAAAAGAATTGTCTATTCTTGTGGATTGCCAGAATTCTCAGTTCCACCAGCTAAAGGGAAGAAAACCAACCCAAAATAGAATTTCTTGCTAACAGGATTTTGGTAGATTATTCTGTGGACTGGTATTCCAAAACCTGCAGTCTTTGAGACCTTCCCTAAAACAGCTGGGTCCTGCTGAGAAGTTACTTGATTAACAAGACCCCTGCTTCAGTCCAGGATAACAGTCTGTATGTGCTTGCCACACCTCTTGCCTCTTTAGGTTTACATCCTTCCAGGAGGGAGTCGGGTGTTGTTATTTAACTTTTCTACCTGCAGCCAAATGTCCTCATTTACAAGCCTCAGAAGGCTTCTCTGTTTCTTTTGTTCCTACCCTCCCCTCTTGGCCTTCCCCTGGCTGTCAGCAAGTTTTGGCCCAAAGTTCACACCACCCTTTTTTTTCATGTTTTCTCTTGTTCTCTTTCCATTTGCTACTTTCCCCATTTCGAAAAAAATCTGTCAACACTTTTATCCTGCCCTTGTGAACTACTTCTTCAACTTCATTTGTTCCCACAGCAGCAGCAATAACAAAATGAAAATAATGATTTGTAAAAATTCACAGAATGCTTTCAAACGAATGGTAACATTCAGACAAATAGGTAACTTTGGCCTGGTTTTGATAAATGCATCCCAGATTTTTCCTCAGACATAAACAAGCACATGATTTTCTCTGCTTGCCCAGGCTGACTGCTAGAATTAATTAAAAAAAAATGTAGGAAATAAGTAGTCTAAGAATAAAATAGAGATTAAAAAATTGTGTTTCTGTTCTGACCTTCACTTCAACATGGAAATCACAGTAATGAAAAGCTTGTGAAAAGGGGGTAGAGTTAGTGAAATTAATCACATTTCTCCTACAGACATAGGAACCCAAAGAATACAGGAAATTTTTTACATTATTTGTAGATTTTAGCTAGGACTCTACAAAATATGTAAGAAAGCACTCATATTCTCCACTTGATATTTATTTAAGCACCTCATCTAGGTATGATTCTGCATATTTAAAGTTTTGGCAACAAATTTGCCTTTTAATTTGCTCCAAAATTTCCTTTACAGTTGAAGGGACCAGAAGAAACTAGGAGGCAGTTCCCATGACCAGAGTTTCCTACTTGACTATTATGTGGTATGAATACCCTTGCCCTCAGTGTTTCCAAGTTTTGCTGTCTTTGCAGCTGGCATTCCCAAGCAGTTTAGGTTTGAGAGAAGAGCCTGGAGTATCACCAACCTTAAAGTGGTTGGTAGTCCTACATGGCTTGGCCTAGGTAGCATTTCCAATCAAATATATGTCCATCTATTCTGATATTGAACTGTATCTTAACCAGGTGCTTGCTGCACAAGAAACATCTGTAAAACCCTTATCATGCCCCATTTCTATGGAATGACATCCACTTTATGTGTTTGCAGTTGTTTTGGTGATACAGGTTTACGGTTGGTGGGAATGACAAGTAGTAGAGACAGAATATATAATCATTAAAAAAACAAATCTAAGAGTAGTGGGGTAAAAATCAGGAAAATCTGGAAGTATTTAGCCTGATAGAATACCAAAATTGAAGTTCTGTGAAGAACGGTAAGGAAAAGCTACAAATCCCATAGAAAATTAGGATGGTTATGCATCAGAGTGACCAGTGCTGGCAAAAAAAGCATTTATGGATCATTGTGTTGTAAAATTTGATTTCTGTGATCTTATAGGAATCTCTTTCAAATTCAATTCATTAATACTTATTATTTTTGAAGCAGTTATAAACTATTTTTATTTTAGCAATACTCCCCATTTTTTAACAATACTTTAACAAAGGATAATATAAAGTGATAAAAAAATGAGCACAACCATTAAAATAACATCACTGAGAAACAGGGAAGCATATGTTATTTGGGAAGGAAACATATGTTATTTGGGAATAATTTACCTGATTTTTATTTCATATCAAATCTTCCATCACTCATAAATGTCAGTTCTTGTGAGAAATACAGGTAGTACGTATAACTCCCTGAGCCTGTAAAAACAGCTTGTCAAAGTGACTTAGTACAAAAAAATAGAAGACACACATTAGGAGACTTATCAACCTGCTCAAAATACTTTTGAGTTGCTCAGTTTGTATTCATTACAATGGACAGCACAGCACAACTCAGGCTGCTTGATAAGGTCATTACTTAGAATATCACTGCTTTTACACTAAACAAGTTACAACAGAAAGATATATTTGTAAAAATTACCTAATCCTGAATCATTTTAGATAAGACCATTACTTTATTGTTTACTACAACGTATCTGAGCCTTTGCCAAGGGTGAGAGTGTTATACCAAAGATTATATCAAATGTTTCATAATTCTTTCAAACTGCCATTTTATCACTTACATGTCATAAATTAAACCTGTCACCCAGACTATCTGCTAAGCTGGCACATTTTGCTGCACTTTTCATTATATTCTTAAATCATGAGTATCCAGGAGATGACAGACCTTAAAACAGTCTTTAGTTGAAAAGGCTGTTAAATAGAAGATAGACTGTTGTGTTTTATGCCAAGTACATCATAGTTTATTAATACTCATCATTGGTAGGAATAGAAAAGGTCAGCATCAAAATAATTATTTTTTCAGTATCTATTTGGTACACACATTGCTGTTTGACAGTGATAGGTTTTGTGGGTAATTAGTGGTGTAAACAAATGCTACTGTGGAATTTGTTTACAGGTACAGCAAACATCCCTGAAGTAATACAACTTTACTGAAAGGTGTTGATATAGTACACATGGTTCAACATTGGAATTAGTTGTCAGATTTTGTTCAGGTTTGGGGACTGTTGTTGAAATATTGTTTAGGAATTGCACCATGTAGGGTCACTGACTGAATAAAGACTTGGGAATGTAAAGATTACAGGAATCAGATTCACAGGATCCCCCACTGTGATCAGGTAGCTGCTTAAACCAGGGTCAGAAGAGTCAATGAAAACTTCTGGTTTTTAATGGGCCTCCAGTCAGATTGGTAAATTAGGTGATCTCTGAAACCTGGTGTCACCCCACATGCCAGCTAATTCAATGAATATTGTTGTCCTGTGCAGAGGGATAGACAGGGCTGGCCTCTCTGCCTGAGCTGCAGAATGAATACGAGGATTTGGAGCAAATCAATGAGACCATTTAGTGGGGATGTCCCATTTCTCAGGATGTTTCACTTAAACCCTGGTTTATCAGCTACTTACATAGCATGTTGTTCTCCAGGAAGGCTGTTTTGAAAACACTTCCTAGCCTAGCTTCTGCCATCATGATATTTAGGGGATTACTGGTTTTCAAGACGCCTTTGCATGTAAGTGTCACCGTTAGGCCGGACATGGCATCCACACGTGATCAGGGTCCAAGAAGAAAAAGGTTTTTTATTCTGCGTGTTCTCCAGTTTATATAGTCTTAACAAAGCGTGATCTTAAGTCATTAACTACATCACAATAACTCATTATATTCATTGGTGCAAAGTAATTGATGTCAATATAATTGGCAAAAGTTTTACAGGAATTCAAAAAGGCACATATACACACCTACTTAGGCACGTAGTCTAGCTCACAAAAATTTTCATGTATCTTTTCTAATCGTTTTCCATGCTGATGGCCTTGCCTTCTTCCTTGCTATGGATACACTCGAAAATCATTGTAATTTCTTCTATTAACTCAGCTTTGCTTGCAGGCCAGCTGTCAAGCCCCTCCATACGTAAGTTACTCATAACTGTATGCGGCTCCTGGAAATTTCACTTCCAGGGATATCACCTCGAGTTAGTGGCAGGAACCACACTATTTATTCTGGAGGGTGTAGGTGCCGTCCCTTCCATAACTGAGTCAAAGCTTTCTGGTGATATGAACACTGAACAAAGATATTAGTTAGTGAATCACAAGCAGTTGTGTCTTCTTTTTGTGGTGAACCCTACCATGAGCTGTTCCCAGGTTTCTGTGAACAAAGTTGGTGAACCCAGGCAGTGCAGTACTGAACCAATGAGACAAATCATCCTGGGTATGTAAGTTATATTCCTATGGTGCTGTTATTCTGTTAATAATGCATTGTCCTATTTCATTACTGCCAGGCTTATTTGACATTGCTGTCTTTATACAATGTTCCTAGACTTATTTTGCAGGGAGCTCATTAAAGTGTGTCTACATGCCTGATATAGATTCTGCCCTGTATAATTTTATATATCCAATTCTTTGCCTTATATATTATTTAAATACATGATGTATTTTGCAGCCCTTTTAAAAAGTCCATACTACTTACAGAAAAAAAGACCATACTCCAAGTTCTTTTAAAACTAAAGAAATGAACAGGAACAAAGAGCCATTTTAATTCTGTAGTATTTAAAATGTTAAAAACCACAAAAATACACATCAATGAAAACATTACATAGCTAGTTAATTTCTGTTTTCTGGCAGACACCCCCACAAAATATGGACGGTAATGTAATTAGAACAAAGGTTTAATTTTTAAGTGCATCTTATGGGCACAGAAAATGCTAACCATTCACTACAGGCTGAGAAGACAGAATAGCAGAAGTCAGTGAAGCTGCAGGTTTATGTTTTCTCCTTTAAAATCAGACCACATACCTTCACACAAGTCTGCATTAAAATGAGCGCAGGTAAAACAGGCGGCCAAAGTCACAAGGTTCCACCATTTTTAAATATCTGTGGACATATCTATTACATTTATCTTGGTTAACCATAATATAAAAAATCAACTATATTAATCAAAAGTAACTTAGAACAAAGGGTTATAAACTGTAGCATTTAGGAACTATAGAAGATTGAAATGCTTCTTCTGCTCAATTTCATATTGTTTAAAGGTAAGTGCAAAGTTCCAATCCAGAGTTTGTCTGAATCCAAGATGTTTCAGAATAACAGGCAGTTCAGATTTGATTTTTCAGTTCACTGCCTTTCCTAATTACAACTCAATAAATAATAACAATTAGCATACCATAGTAGTTTTAATCAGTGTTTCTAGATAAATTCATATATGTGCCACAGTTGAAAGCCAGTGTAAAAAATAAGATTAATACATAAGCAAGAGAATGTGAACTAGATTTTTTAATTTGGTTTGGGTCTTTTTTCCAGTGTTCTATCTGTAGAAAAAAAATTGTCAAAATTTGATGGCGTAAGAAGAGAAAGATACTGTCACAACTTTTATTCTATCTGTTTTCTTTTATGTCAACACCTATCTAACCTTCCTCATAAAATTTCATTTGGCAGGTAGCCTAGAAAAATATGGTTTCAGGTTTAGACGCTCAAATTATTATTTTTTTTCCTTTAAACATCATTGTTGAAGTGTATCATTGTATAAACTGGAAAACCCTGTTTTCATTATACACTATCTTATCTGTCAGTAGAACGTATTAACATAATATTGTCCCAGAATTCACTTATAGCTATAAGGGGAAACAAAATGATGTGTTGATAACAGATAAAGCATATAATACACAAGGCCCAAGGCTTTTACTCTCAGGAGACATTGCATTTCCATGGCAATACCAGGATATAATATAAATAAATGAAGAGTTACAGTCTGCTAGTCAGGCATGCTGAATTGGATTTAAGGCATATTAACTACTTCTAGAGTAAGCAAATGAATATTGCTGATGGACTGAAAGAGATAGGGAAGGCATTCTAGGATTTGGTATCATTTAAGCTACTTACTCAAATATCCTGTAGTAAGACTGTATTTCTGAAGAAGGTTCAAGATTATTTGAACTTTTGCATTTTTTAAAATTTATTATTTTGTATAAAGAATGTTGTCATAGACTTCACAGAGAAACCCATAGAGAACAAAAATAAAAAGCATTATATTTCAAGTGAGTTCACAGACAAAGAGTGAAAAGGCACTTTTACTGACTTGTGGCATCAGGGGAGTCAGTGAAATAGAAATGGGGAAAGGAACCTATGTTATAAAGAACAGACTAAAGTGTTTGCCAGTAAGCCAGGTAGGGGGACTGAATTTGTGTCAAAAAAATGACGACACTTTTTAAAGGAGCACAATCGAAGCAAGGAACATGGAATTTCCTGAAGAGCATTGAAATTTGCAAAGTCTTGGATAAGCCTGTCCCAAACCTTTAATGTTTTGAGAAATGTCCATCCTCAATTTCCAGTGGTCACTGTATTGAACAAAGGCTACAATAAATTAGAAAACTCTTAAGCTAAACCACTTATCTGTATGGTTTGATTGATAAAGCTACATCAAATTGCTTTATTTCACGCTCTTCTGAAATTGGTAGGCATTGGATGACTTCTTTACATTTAAATTGTGCTGATTAGCCAGTTTTACCTTAATAACTCTCTATGATAGTGACCACCTTATCTTGCCCTTTAATTTTAAAATTAATGAAGTAATCATTTATCCTGGTCTCTTTCTGTGTTCTGCCCAATTACTCTAGTGCTGAATGGTACTTTGCATTTTTGCTGGTTCATTAGTCCCATATCAAGCTCTTTCTGGACTTCTTTGTTCAACTGAGGGATAATTAAATAGTGTCTTTGGTAATCTTTATAACCTTGGCACATAAATTTCTTTTGCAAATAGTTCAATCTAATAGATAAATGTCCCTTTAAAATTGGGACTTCTTTTTGTTTGCTTCTGATTAAGGTATCTAACTTCAAAATGTCTAAAATAACAATCTACCTTGAATTATTTTTTTTTTATTCTACACATAGATCCATCCCTTGAGTTTTACCCTTCAGGAAACCATCCCTACACTGAAGATGCATGGAAAACTGTTATTTCTTGACTCCATATTGTGGTAGACTTTGAACTGCCCACAGAGAACTAATAGGAATTTTGAAGCATTGGACTGACAGTGAATCAAGCAAATTTAACACTAGATAGTTCATCACTGAAGGCTTGAAACTTATAAATGCAGAGCAGTCTGCTGTGGACTTTATGAAATAGGACTGCAGTGAGCTGTTTACAAAAGATTTGCACTATTAGGAGCCAGACTCTTTCTGCTTGCTTGGGCAGTCTCACAAGCTCTTTGTTTGCCCTTTATGGTCTAAATGAAAGGCAAATTTTAAAGCTTGATGGTATTTATTCAGAGAATGTTCTACACTGGTAAATGTGGCTGTTGTCTAGGAATGGTGAGGAGCTCTGTGAAGAGGAATGATTTGGTGCAGAAAGAAGAAAAGTTTTTAAAAATAATAATAATGTTTTCTTATTTCTTGAAGATATTCTTCATTTTGGTTTAATGGAATCTTCCTAGATTCTAAGCATACAGAGCTATTAGAGAAATTAAATTTATTAAATTTATTGCAGAAATGTTGGTGATCTGCACACACAGCAGGTTCAGAGATTAATAGGTTAAGGAGAACCCTCAATTGAATGCAACATACAATACATTCAGATGCTATTACAGTCACATTTTAACAAGTACAAGTGATGTGATTGACATTTTCTGAATTTTCATGTTTATGTGAACATATATAACTGAACTGGCACACCTATAAACCGGAGGCCCTATAAAACGGGCGTCTATTTAAATATTCTGCTGCTGTCTTAGTAAAGATAAAGTTTTGTACTGATTTTTTTTGTTTCTGTTTTTCACCAGAAAGTAGTGTCTTAATTGAAAAAGTGCTTATATATTGAAATAAGTAGATGTGGAGTGGCTTTGATCATATTTAATGTAAAGATTTAAGGGAAGAAATTCAGCATACCATTGTGTTGAACATGATTCAACAAATCATTTTGCATATTAATACAAAAACTAATTAGCAAGTGCATATTTCCTGTGGAGTCATATGACTTCACTACCTTCAAGAAATTAATTGGTTTAAATTCTGGTCCTCTAAAGACAAAGGAAAAAAAAATTGGCCTCAATAGAAGCAGGCATTCACTGCAATCGTTTCTTTTTGCAGCTGGTGATATGCTCTGAAGTGTGAGTGAGACACTAAGCCTTCTCCCTTACCATTGCTCTCGAGCATCTTTATGGTTGACAAGGCTCAAAATGCTTTTACCTGATCGAGGCAAAGCACAGACTAAAACACAGAGATGTACTAGGCAAAGCACAGACTAAAACAGAGAGGTGTACTAATCTGGTGACCTCTCTCATAGCAGAGATCATGGAATTTCATTAAGTCCAAAATGGATAAAATCTCTGTCTTCTGGATGGTTTATTGCATAACTTTGGCAACCTATCTCATCTTCATTTAAACACTGTGTACAGTGGAGAATCCATAAATGCTTGACTGTATCAATTCCTATAAGTTCTTCTAACTGCTGCAGTGTCATAGTTGTCTTTGAGTATAATTTATGCCTTGCACATGCAATTTGAAAATACACAGAACAACCTGGCCTGTTCTTAAATCACTGTACATGACAGATAGCAATGATTATTTTATTATCATTTCATCAGACAATCTAAATATTTCTTTCTGTAGCTCATTATCTATATCTCCCAGACTTTTTTCATTATAGAAAATTATATTCAAAGGAAATACCTGACAAACCAGTTAATACCTCTCAATTATTCTGGATCAGAAATGTTAATTCACAACTGGCAGACCTCCCAAGTCCATTTTTGCAGTTTAAACCAATCTATTTTTTTCCTCTGTCATTCATGATTTTTAACTGGAAATGATCCATTAAAAAAAAAAGCAGTAGGTGAATACATAGGTGAATGCATGTAACTTTAATTCAAAGGAAAAGAGTGGAAGAAATAGGTATACAACTGCATTTTTTTATTTTCAAAATTAATTACCTTAAGGTTTGTTAAAATAAATTTAAGAAGTATACAGATTTAAGACGACAATATAATTATTGTCACCTATTAAAAATTAAGGTAAATAAAAAAACTTCGCTTGCAATTTACTCTTTCATCTTATAATTCAAATTGCTAAAGTAGAACCATGGAATCCAAGAATTGCCCAGAAGTTTACTTTGGTTGGGAACATTTTAAGATCTCAGACTGCTCAAGGCCTATCCAGCTGAGCTTTGAAAACCCAGGAGGAAAATTTTTCACTGCCTATTTGGATAACTTGCCTCCAGGTTGGGTGGTTTTGTTAGAACTGAGTTCTTGAAGTTATAAACAATCCTTTTGACAGCCTTCCTATTCTACAGACACAGCTTTAGATTTCCCTTATTACAGTTTATTTACTTTTTAAAGAATAAATATTTCTGAAAGGTGAGATCTGCTTATTCTAGAAAACTGAAGAACAAGAGGAACTTAATATTGAACTACAGATATTACAAATACATTTTACAGATAACTTAATTTAAGTTGAAAACATTCTTTTCTTATGTATCCAGCAAGTTGGTGTTCTTTCATTTATCTAATAAAAATGATTTAAAGATGGTGATTTTCTGCACTTAAATTGAATTGCAGTTTACATTCAAAGCCATTTGACATAGATTATGAATGAAAAATTAATCACCTGTTAAAGAAGAAATTATGTTTATTCCTATTTAACACAGCACAACAGAAATGAATATTTGGTACAACTGTATGTAAAATTGTAAAAACTGATTAAATGTGTATATACTATAACCTGTTTAGGAAAGTATAGTACTGCTTTTGTTTTATTGCAATAAATTGTAAAACAGTCTGTCTTAATAGTCGTAAACTAATCGCAACCAAATTTTAGCAAATAACTAAGGCAGTAGAAATGAAAAAGCTTGCAAGGGGCCAGTTTGACAGTGTCTCTTTGACACTGAAGGTCTGTTGCACCATCTCTGGTGCTCTGCTGCAGGGCCTGGGGACCCCTTTGCGGGCCCTTTGATGGCCCTGTCACCCCCTCTGCTGTGGATGAGCTTTTCCCTGGGGGAAGGGGCTGCTCAGCCAGGCTCCTCTGCACAGCAGAGGGTGGAGACACTGCCTCTGACCAGAGGCCTTTCCAACACACACCCAAAGCCTCTCTCCCCCACCCTTTGCTGTGAGGGTCTGTGAGCCTGGCAGCTGATAGCCCTGGGGCTCTGGTCTCCACCCTGAAGGTACCAGGCTTGTGCTATTCTTCTCCCTCAGCCCTAAGATGTCACTTTGTTTTACCTTCATCAGCAAATGGTGTAGGGCCTCTCAGAGACCCATTCAGGGTATGGTGATCTTCTCTGCAGCTTTTGTAATACAGTTTTAGAAGTCCTTCATGAAAATGCTTAAGTCATAAACTATAATATTTCAGTCTCTGACAAGATTGTCACCATCTATTTATGTGACAAGCTGGAGTGCACAGAGCTTTGTCTAGGGATGGGTAAGGAGCCAACTGAGAATATATGGATGAGGATTAAGGGTAGAGCAGGAACCGGTGTTACTATAGTGGGGGTCTGCTAGAGACCACCCAACCAGGAAGACCCAGGAAATGAGGCCCTCTGGAGACAGATGGGAACAATCTCATGTGCACAAGCCCAGAGCCTCTTGGGGGACTTCAGCCCCCTGGATATCTGGGAGAGAAGGAGAGCACAGCAGTGCACGAGCAATCTGGGAGGTTCCTGGAATGGGCTCATGTTAACTTCTCTTTCCAAGGGACAGAGGAGGCAACAAGGAGAAGTGCCGAACCTTGCTCTCACCAACAAGCAGGGGCTGGTGAAGCTCAACGGCAGGCTTGGATACCATGAACATAAAATGGTGTGGTTCAAGATCCTTAAGGCAGTGAGGAGCCAATCTAATGAACCTGATGGTGCACAAGTCCTTGGAATCTGATGATTTTGATGTACAGGTTCTGTGGGAACTGGTGGGTGGAGTGCCTAAGCCACTATCCATCAAGTTTCAGTTGTGGCAGTAAAGTTCCCCCGGACTGAAAAAGGGGAAACCCCACACCTTCCTATAATGACAAAGAATTGAAGACCTAGGGGATTAGAGGCCAGTTTAGTCTCACATCTGAGCCCAGCCAGACTGTGGAACAAATCCTGCTGGAAATTATGCAAAGGCACTTGAAAAATAAAGAGGTGGTTGGTGACAGCTAAAATGGCTTCACTAAACAAAATTGTGCCTGACAGATTTGGTGGCCATCTACGATGCAGTTACAGGGTCAGTGGATGAGGGAAGAGGAACAGATGTCGTCTACCTGGACTTGCGCAGAACATTTGACACTGTTCCACATACCATCCTTGTCTCTAAATCAGAGAGAGAGTTGGAATTCTTCATTCTGGAGAAGGCTCTGGGGAGACCTTAGAGCAGCCTTCCAGCACCTGAAGGGAACCTAAAAGAGAGTGGAAGACGGGCATTTTTATAAGGCCATGACAGTAGGGAATAGATTTAAACTGGAAGACGGTCAGTTTAGATTAGATGTTAGAAAGAAAGTCTTTATATGAGGGTGGTAAGGCACTGGAACAGGTTGCCCAGTAGATGTGGATGGCCCATTCCTGGATATGTTCAAGGTCAGGTTGGGTGGGGCTCTAAACAACCTGATCTAGTGGAAAGCTCTCTGCCCATATCAGGGAAGTTGGAACTAGATGATCTTTAAGGTTCATTCCAACTAAATTCATTCTATGATTCTATGATTCTGACCAGATGAATAATTATCCAAAATGATTGGGAAAATATCCTATGACTGTGAGGATCCTAAAAAAACAATTTATATGACTTTATGGTACTGGGTGAAGTATCATTTTTGGAAGTTACTAGTTGCTTCACAGTTATTATCTACCTTTTTCTTTTTCTCTTAGTCTAATGTAAATGCAATAATTTCCATTACTACATTTGTGCTAGCAATTGTGTTAAGAACCTGCCACAATTCACATGCAAATTCAAAAATGTGGATCTGGATTAGTATCCTCACTCTGACAATAGATAGCGCCAGTACTTCAAAAAAAGTGAACAACAAAATCAGCCCCACTCTCCAGCATGTATAACAGATGTGCTACAAATCTGCCAGTGTAAGGTTAAATTTGTAAGGTCTATCATCACTGAAAATTGCTCTCCTCATCCAGCCAAATGTCTAGTCTTTCCCTGAATATTTTCTATCAGTCCTGACTAGATGCAGCTGAAATGACTGAGGAAACCGTGCAGTTGTCCTTGCCTTGTGCAGCAGGGGAAGAAGCACACACAGCAACAGAGGTGGGCAAAAGGGCTTTGGGTCTGTATCACCTTTCTTCCTGCAAAAATGTATCAAATTTGCACTGAATTCAGTGTGTCCCAGAAACAAATACTTGTAATCAGTTTGAGATTCACTATATTTCAATGTCCTGCAGCTATCCTTTGGCAATGTGGTGTTCTTTTTCTTTCAAATGCTGAAAGCTTAGCCCTGGCTACCATTTTTTTACTGTAGCCATTACTGTCATATTGCTTCTTGTTGACCATCTGTATAAAACCACCAGTCCAAACTCACAGTTTCCCTTTTATGGCATCTCTCCATTCCTCAAATCACATTTAGTAAGGCAGACCAGGGACTTGGATTGCCCTTGAAAACCCAATCCAGTGCCCAGAGACTGGTTCCTTTGCTACTCTAAGAAACTGGCAACCACTGCATGAACAAACACAGGTGTCAGGTAGTCTCCATAAAGATTTGAGTACATTATATTTATCTCTTCTGCTACCTTTTATAGTTTCTGATTTTTCTACATACAATACTATTTCTTTGCCTTGCCAGAACTTAAGAAGTCCTGATGCCTTTTTATTCATTTCTTTCTTTTTGTCTCTGAAAGTCTTGATAATCTCTAAAAAGCTTGATAAATATATATGATTATATGTGATATACTCAGCTCGTTTCCACAGCAGAAATCTAAGGCTAAAATGGAATTTACAGTCATTAATTTAGGAATACTTCTTAATCAAAGAGAAGAGGAAATACTTTCAAGGACAGTCCTTTGTTTAGGGCAAATAATCAAATTTAGTGTGGATACTGCCATTATGAAAGTAATGAATGAATCTGAGAGTCATTGTACTGTTCACTAACAGGGTTCTGAAAATAAAATAAAGCCTCTACAATGATCTGTCATCCTGCTCATGGCCTCATGGCTGCTTTATGTTTAACATTGATTTTTTTTTCCTTTTTCCCTTCACAAAGCAAGGAGTTGATAGTTTATGCCTGCTGCCAGTAAGAATAAACTGCCACCCACTTTGTTTGTGACAGCAGAAATCAGCATTAAGTGGAAAGTGTCTGTGTACAAGACAACTGATCCCTTTCAAGGTTTCTTAACCTTATTTCCAGGTTGGTGCTGGGGGAAAAGAAATTGCTGCTTTTGAACAATTGTCACTAATTGACACCCTGGTTGGTAGTCTAGGGATCAAGCACAGACAAAGGCATGAATAAGCAGCATCTGAACTGACCTGGCATTAGAAGTAATTTCTGCAACAAAAACTGAAACACACTCCTTCAGGGTGTGGGAAAACACACATTGCAGCAATTTCTGCTATTCTTTGTGCAAAAAAAGGGATGCATATCAGAGCTGTCAGTTCTAAAACCTTATTATACCTCAGTTTAAAAAACAAAAACAAAAAAATCACTAATGTCCTTTCTTTCTGCTCATAAAAAACTTCCAACAATAAACCAAACCATACCCACCCAAGAAAGATTTATTAGCCTGTCTCCACACCCTGTTCAATATGTCAGGTTAGTAGCTTCCAAATAGAAGAATAATTTCTTCACACAAATTACTGAAAATAACCACACAAATTACCAGGGATTTGCTTTTGCAATATGTTTGACTAGATGATTTTATATGAGATTTTCTCTTTTGTTTTAAACAATTAATTCTACAATTAATCTTTTTTCAGACATTTTCACCATCACAACCTAACTGTACACATCTCTATTTAATCACTCCATTGTCATATTAATGACAATTTTTAACTTATATCTCACTAACCTGCAGAGTCCACCTCTGCCAATGCTTTCATTTATGCTGCAATGCCAGGAAGATTCAACACTGAGCAATTTCAACTAAACATTCCTTAGACCTGCAGAGAAAAGAGGTTTGCATCCAAAGACATACTAACTAAATACACAAACAGTACTAAAGAAGAAGTTTAAATTATTTCTGTGTATTTGGCTTATGTTTAAAATAGGAAGGGGATAAAAGTTCTGACCACTGTGTCAAACTGATACATTTTCTGACATTGCCACAGTGGGCCATGGATATTTCAAATCTGCAGTTGCTTAAAAGTACTGCAGAGCACAGTCACACCAAAATACCTATCACTTCAAAGGCTTTGAGTCATATGAATAATGGAAGGTTCTGCAAGCAATTAAAGTAATTATGATTATTGTACTTCTGCACATTTCCAGTGGATTTTATCAGTATTTTCTTTGGTTTTTTTCTATTAATCTTTTCATGATGAAAAGTACTGTTACATTGTTTTTCTAAGTGCCACTTGCCTCATTACCAAAGTTTAAGTGACAGCTACCCATGTACTCTAGAAACACATACCAAAAGCAAAACTAAAACCATCCCAAGACTGAAAGAAAACACCTTGTGAATATTATTTGAATGCAATTGCTTTAGAATAACAATTATGCTGTCAGGTTCTTAGATTAATGAAGTCTTTCAGAAGACATTAAGAGAGAACAATTAACTACTAATTTATTATTCAGTCTTTAAAACCATTTCTGCCTACTATCAAATCTCTAGGAAGTGGATATTTCATGTCTTCCAAAGTAAATAAGGTCCCTGTAACAGTGCACACCAAGCGACAGTCTCTGGTTGTAGGAGTGGGACTGCCAGAACAGTCAGACAGGAAAGGTTCCTTAATGATTTCTTTCACATCTCTCACTCCCCTGTTACCAGTACTAATGAATTCTAACCTATTTAGTTCAGAAAAAAATTCCATACATTTTTAATATCCTTCCTGCACCTCCCCACATTTCCAGTTCTACTACAGCTTTTCTGAGATTAAGGATCATCACTGCATGCAGTTGTCTGGGTGTGGGCCTTGCATGGTTTGTTAGATAGTATAATGATTTTTTCTGTTATGCTCAAATTTGCAAATATTCTGAAAATTTGTTTATTTTTTGACAATAAGAGAACACTGAACTAATTTCCAGGAATTATCTATTATTTCTGATTAAAAAAAACCCACCTAACTGAGAAACAGAGTACATCCAGTCTTAAATATGAAATATTTCAATTTTTTTTCTATCCCCAGCCTACTTGGTCTGTGATATGTTGCCTTAGAGCAGCTTGGGAAATTAATAGGATGTGTTTCACTAAAATTTGTGGGGCTTGACTGTATAATCTTTGTCAGAATGGCTTCTACTGGATGACATGAGTAGTGAGATTATTAGATACGTGAAAAAGGATATCAGAAAGACATCTCGACTGCAAACAGAAAAAAATGTCACACCCATTTATGGCCTTCTGAATAACTGCTTGGACAAGAACATTCATATGCAAATAAATATATAAATACAGCAAAATAGAGTAAGTGGAGTAATCTGAGGTCTCAACAGCTAGCCAAGAGAATAATTTAAAAAGCATAAAATCATTACAAAAGCACATACAATGAACAATAGAGGCTTAAAAACCTCAAAATTCATTAATCAGAATGGACACTTGTTGATCCTTTGAGCAAGAAATGGGATTTTGTTTTGGCAGAACAACTTCAGATAAAAGGGACACAGGAAATAAACAATCCTGTGCTTTGAGAGTACCATCTAATGTTAACTCCTTTTCAAAACTTTCACCTTTTTGATTGAATAACACCAAACCAAATCAAACAGGCTTCCTGGCTCAAGGAATACAGAGCACATAATGTTGCATCTTCTGATGCTTTATTAATGTAGTTAACCCACATGTCTATTCAGCTGTCTGAATTCACATGTACACATGTGAATTAAGTTTTTCATCCCTACCGGTATCCAATGATCATATGAACAATAATAAACAATAATACCTGGCTCTCTGAGCTTTAGCAGTTGCAGAAGCCTCTCCTATTTTGCTGGCATCCTAGGTCTGCTAATTGTTGATTTCTGACAATACAACAGCAGTGCTTAGAGGAGAACTTTATCTGCCAAGGAAACAAAGGAGATTTCAAAGCAGACTTGTACCTTGTGTTGCTTTCAGCAGGCCCACAGCTACTCTTTGCTGTCAGTAGTGTATGCATCCTTCACAAAACAATGTATTTCTCACAGAGGCACCAGAAACCTTAGCCTGAAACAAAGCAGATGGAAAAGGAGGTGGAATTTTGTCCTTTGTTTATTGACACAAGTGACTATTACTGAGCATACCATCTAGCACAAGAAAGGAGGAGTATGAAGGAAGTAATCAATATATTTCTTATTTCTCTGTTTCACACAATTACCTGAACCACTAACAGAAAACACAGGATTATTTCAATTTTGTAGATTAGATAAATCAGAAGGTTGCCCTTCAAAAATTGTGTTATCTTCCTAATTAGGACGAGAGTCAGTTTGGGAATAATCATAATTCCTGACAAAACACTGCAAATTTTGTTAAAAAAAATGTTAGAAGTGAAAGAATGCCATCATTTTTCTCTTTTTAGGTGCCAGTATTATATAGCCTATGTTAATATGACCTGAAAGCTAAATACCTTTTTCTAATTTTTCTGAACTTGAAAGCTTTTCAGACAACATCTGACATTTTGGTTCTGAAGATGCAATGGACATGGCTTTTATGTGTCACAGAGAGGGCAGATTTCATGCCCTTAAATTTAATCATATGAGCACCAATGCATATATCTAAGACATAATTTTCTGAGTTATTCTTCCATATACTAGTTTCTGGCAAAGAAACTGAGAAAAAATACTATATCTTAAAATTTTATTACTTAATAATAGCAAAATAATTATGATAATTAAGCATGTATATAATATTCTAATATAGTTAATTTAGAATATATTGTTGATATTATTATTATTAATCTATAAACTACACAACCTAGTTTTTATAGGTGTATTCACATATTCTTTCTAATCCAACTACTGATAGAGCTCCAGAAGTAGTAAACAAAGCACCAAACATTCTGAATTTCTTTATTTTTGAGGATGGCAGCAATGCTCCATGCTTTGAGGCAGAATTCACTTTAAGATTATTCTCAATAACTTAAGTGGATGGTATTAATTATTTCCAGGTATATTGAGGACATTTCCCATTTTTAAAAACTTAAAATTTGAACTTAGAAAAAAAGTACAAGCCAGAAGGATACAGTTATGAAACATTTCTAAATAGCTTGTAATGGGGGTCAGTGTGTGATTGGTATTGTACAAAATTGTTCAAGTGTATTGAATAGGAAAGTGGACTCTAGATTCTCTTTATCTCAATTGCATGGTGGTTTTCTTTTCTATTTTTTTTCTTTCATGTGTTTTTCCATTTTTCTCACATATTTCTACTTGCATTCAGCTGCTTTCAAAACAAAGCAGGGTTTTTTTCCCTCAAAGTCTGATAGGATATATCCTGTGCTAGCACAAATTCCCAGAAAGCCCCTAACAGCAGCATTTTTAATGTGTTATGGATGACCAAAGCAGTAGGGATTAAATATTTTTCACTGACCATTTCAGTTTTGGTAATGGTGTTGCTGACCAGCAGATGACCTTTTTTGCTCTTTCTTTTAGTGGCCAGTATGTTTCTTTTCCTCTGGTACCTATAAAAAAATAAATCTGGGGATTTTGTGATGATCCTTCTTTGGAATATAAACAGAACTAAAAAATAATAATCTATTATTTTTCACACTTTTATTTTTTGATAACACAAATAAATGTCTTGTTTCCTATTTCTCTGCATGTAATAGTTTTGAAAATTCAGTATTCTTGAAATTGATAAATACAGAAATGAAATGTGCCTTCATTTAAAATGAAACATTTGATCCAAAAAATAAAATTACTTAAAGTCTTAAAAATTTATGCTTCAGTTTCATCCTTCAGTTTTTAAATAGTTGAGTTAGTCATTCTTTCTTTAAAAAACTGTATTAATAGGTCAATATTTTTCATTGCATATAGCTTACATTGATGTAAGAAAGCAAAATTGATTTTAAAAAAGCAAAAAAACAATCCTGTTGTATCTCAGGTGAGGTTAATTGAGCTTCATCAGAGCTTAAGTACTGTGCAATGTCTAGTGCAAGCTGTTATGTGACTGTAGCTTTCTGATCAATACCAAAATGGCCCACCAAACACCGTTCACAGAAGAATTTTCGTGAAGCAGAGAGCTGCAATACCTCTTCACCAATTCCATTGGTTCCATAATATTATCCTTCAGGTATTCTTTTTCAAAGTCTTAAGGTAGTGCCTGCCAAGCTTAAATATATTAAGATTGGAAGACTAACATTTCAATATCATATTCTAAATGTGAATCAACTGAATTGATTTGGACAGTATCCTCTCAAAAAAACAAAATGTGCATACAAGTCAGCTTCCTGCAGCACTGACATTTTTTAAAATAAAACCTAGTAATTTTAAATAAATGTTAGTTTTCCTTAATACCTCAGTTCATCAGACCTGCTAATTTTCTGCTTCAAAGTTGTATATGCCTTTTTCACCTCTCACTTCTAATTATTTTATAGTATTAGGAATGATTATATGGACAACTTGCAGTTTCTTGAGACAATCACAAAACCACTCTACAACTTCAGGTGAAAAAGGTAGGCTGGCTGCCACTAATTGTGGCTGAACGCAGTCTTTATACTTCATTCCATGTGAAACAACCCAGTATGTATCTATTTGCATTGAAATGCAGGTGTACTGTTAACCTTAGCTATTAAAGGAATCCTTCAGCTTTAGAACAGTCACACAACTTCCTGTACTCTCCTGGATACATTCCATTTGCCTGATTTATAAATAAAGGCTGTGTTGTGCTCTCAGGCCTGACACTATAGATTTGCTCTCCAATATATGCAATCAAACTTCTCAATATCTGACTTGGTTAAAAGTCTCTCGAATACTTTAATATTTATTACAGGATTAAACTTTCTCTTTTAAAAGCTTGTAGTAAGGGCAAATTCTTGACTCATCAAATTTCTGGGTGTATCCTTTTCTTTGTGTTGTAAGGTTTTTGAGGTTTTTGAAACAGCAGAATGTTTGAATGTGTGTTCTTGGCAGACAAATTTGCAAGGACTATAATAATCTATAAATATTTGCAGAGCATAATCATCAAGGATAGTGAAAGGCTATTTATCACACTATAATTTTAAGAGCTTATCATTAGGAGAAAAGGAATAAAATGAAGAGATATAAAATGTTACATGAAGAAGAAAAATCATCTTGACCAAGTTAACTAGTCTATGGAATTGTTTCCTATGGAAATTAATGGAATACTCTTAACTATGACTTTAAATCAGAGTTGAGAAAACACAGTCAAGTGAACAATAAGGAAAAAATCACACTCTGGCAGAGAGAAGGAGCAGATGACCTAATAGATCTTTCTCATTTTCTTTTTTAGTGACTTCCATTCTTCTTTTCCTTTAGCTGATAAAACAGTATAGAAAGGAATGACCTTGAGGAAGGACTTGTTCTGTGTGACTTAATGAAATGCAATCATTGCAACAATCTGAGCTGCAATTAAAATGAGAGCCTGGTGTGGAAATCAGGAGCACAGTTTCCTCAAGCCAGAAAGTAACACCAGCCTGCATGTGCCCTGTTTTCATCTGGATAAAAGCTACTTTTCTTTCTAGCAATTGGTATAGTGATGTGTTTTTGATTTAAGACCACGTTTTTGTTTTCAGTTTCTTATGCTTCTCTTCCAGCGAGAAGCTGGAGGTACAAGAATTTGAGAGGGGATACATCCAGGACAACTGATCCAAACTGGCCAAAGAGATATTCCAAACCATATCGCATCATGCCAAACAGTAAATTTTGGAAGAATTGCCCAGAATGTTGGTGGCCCACTTCTTGTGGACCAGCAGGGCATCAGCCAGCAGGTGGTGAACAATTACATTGTGCATCACTTGTTTTGTCTATTCTTTTACTGTTAATATTATTTTTCCTTAATTTTCTGTCCTATTCAACTGTTTTTATATAAAACCTTGAGTTTCACCTTTTTTTCTGATTCTGTCCCCCATCTCACTGAGGGAGTGAGCAAATGTGCTGGTGGGGTTTAGCTGCCTGCCACGTTAAACCACTTGGTGAATAGTGCATCACAAGGTAGGACATGACATCTTGGCTCAGGCATCCATACCAGCTGCTTACAGGCTGCTGGTGCAATACAGATGGTTGATGATTATATAGAGAGCAAGACACTTGTGACATTATTACAGGGGAGACTCACTACTCACCCAAAGCATTACCAAAACTGTTGCTGGATCAATATCTCCTATTACATTAATACAGCTTAAAATAAATGTCTACAGGTTTTTTATGAAGACAATTCACCATTGGAACCTGCTAGTTCAAAGCATACCAAACATAGTGTAAAGATCAACTGTTTTGCATATGTATAGTTATGTATATGTATATTCTGTTGCTTGGAAAAAGGAGAGAGTGTAATCAAGCTTGGATATCCTTGTGGTTCTATTTTTCTCTTGGGAGTTTTTCATCTCCTAGGTCAGATTATCATTTTATTGCATTTTTTAAGCTAAGCGAAGGTATTGTGCGTGTCTCTGGAAATGTTTTATACATCTATTTGGTATCAGAAATGTGTATGCACCCCAATAAAGCAGAGTATATAACAGGACTCAATATTGATACAGTGTTTGCTGTCACTGTGAAGTTCTCTGAAAGTTTCAAGGTCTAAGTAGTCGAATGAAATATGAGGTTCAATCAGTTCACCAAAAAAGATCATCATTGGAGGCTTTGGTGTAAATTTTGACTTGTAGTTTTCAATTTAGGGTATTTTCTGAGCATATGTTTGCATTAGTACATAAAATGGGGTAACAAGCAACCAGCAGACCTGATGATATTTTTCAGTTTCAAAAATCTCTTCCCTTTCCCTATTCTCTAGACAACCGCTTACTCCTGTTGTTGGATGAATAGAGAACCTCTGGGTTTTTCTTGGGAGAACCTGGGCTGGCACCCCTCTGAATCATGCTGAGGGGTGACTAAACATGAAAAGGTCTGTATATGCCAGAGTTAAAGCCCATAGCCTCTTTAGTTTAGTGCAGATGCTGCCATTGTAGAGTAGAGCTTTAAAAACAGATCAGATAAATGATGCTCCACAAGTGTCTATTTCTCTTAATCTACTGTTAAAAGACCATAAAAATCAGCTCAAATATAAATGATACATTGTAGATATCTAAAAGTGGGATTATACAACTTCCATCTTCATTCAACTTAGATGAAGCTGTTATGGAGATAACATCTGTTACGTGAGACTGCAGCCCCCAGGCCCACCAACCCAAAATACAAAGTATATTCATAATCTGTATACTCTGGCATCTGGGGAAAATGGAAATGGAATGGGAGAAAGATAGGGAGAGGGACAGAATTATATAGGGAGGGGAAGGGAAGGGAAGGGAAGGGAAGGGAAGGGAAGGGAAGGGAAGGGAAGGGAAGGGAAGGGAAGGGAAGGAACAATATGCCTATGAACATAAGAACATAAAAAAACATAATAGAACATAACAACATAACAGAGCATAATAGAATTGTTTCTCAACCGTCTTCCTGATATGACCAGATTCCTTCTTCTTTCTGTGCTAATTTTCTTGCCATGACACTATCTCCTTCAAAATGTATTCTTGAACTCTTCAGAAACAGAATTATTGAGACCCTATCATTGTATCTTTACCACTTCTGCTCAAATTTGTTGTTTCTACTTGGACATGGCCAGAACGCTGACCTGCAATTTACCTAAATTTGGTCAGACGCATAATAAGAACATAATTACTTTTTCACAGTCACATCAATTTGATTAGTGGTAGGAATCATGTCTATGGTCCACACAGTTACTTGTCCCTTTTCCTTCTCTTGTTTTTCATTTGGTGATGGGCCAGTTTGATATCAAAAGCTGATCTCTGTGACAAAGAAATATGGAACAAGCTAAAATCCACTTAGCTCTTACATGTTTAAAAGTGAGATTTGATGAAAGTGATCTCCTTCAAGCTCAGAGGATTGGATAAGATCCAGGTCACACATTTAGACATAATCTGAAATATATGGCCTTCATCCAATGACTCATCTTTTATAATTGTCATTACTAGTCATTACAACAAACTGCCTAGACACCTAGGTCTTTAGGTGTTTCTGAATATTACCTACATCCTTGTCATGTCATTCCAGAGTATTTAGTGGAGAGAAAGAATGAAAATGGTTCAGATAGTCTTGGTTCAAATTAATTTTCTAAGGCTTTGAGGAGTGCTGTGTAAGAGGTCGTTGCCCTGAATACCTCTTCTGATGAGCTGGGTCTCTGAGAAGACTTCACTGTAACAACTACTCAGTTCCACTTGCAAATACATTGTGAAATATATTCTCTTTTCTGTTTAGAAAATTAGCCTGGAGAGTAAGAATCCCACCATATCTTGTAGCCCTGTAAAATTCCAAATAGGATTCCAAAAATTCCAGAGAAATGACTACTGCACATTTCACACTTTGTCACCGAGTTAGGTGTACAGGATCTATATAAAAAATAAAAATAATTACATACACAGAAATTACAAACCTAATGTGTCCAGAATCCATGGAAAATAACATGCATTCATAGGTCTATATTCTTCTATGGGTTGCAGAGACTGGTGCTCATACTTCTGCCAAACTTCATTTATGACATTAATGACAGTAGCTCAGTTGATCAGAACATGGTGCTAGTAGTGCCAAAGTTGTGCCTTTTGTCCTGTATGGGTCATTTACTTAAGACCTGGACTCAGTGATCCTCATGCATCTATTCCAACTCAGAACATTCTGTGAAATCAAAAAAACTGTGACAAATAATAGATGGGAGTCCATATTTCCAATCTGATCCAGCCAAGCCATCAGGCATGGAAACTAGCAAGAACTACTGAGTAAGTAAAAATCGTGTACTTACCAAGGTGGCCCCAGCACAACTGTAACAGGAAGTAGGATTACTGTTCATGTTTAACATACCTGGTTTACTGAAAACTTGGAAGACCTAGTCTTATCTCTGCTTCCTGAAAGATTGAATTCTTTTTATATTGTTTTGTCAGTAATGCAATTACATTCAGTAATTATGTAACTTACCTTACCTGAACTGTGCAAACATTACTCCAGTAGTCCAGGTAGATGCTTGATTTAATACACATTTAATGTTAGAATGTTTTTTCATTGGTAATGTATGTACCTATTTTTCAAACATAAAGGAAAATCTGTTTGGATGGTCTCTGCAAATAACTCATGTTAAGAAAGTGGAAGAAGAAATTACACAGCTATTGGCCAGTGATTGTTTTCTTCATGAGTTCTGTAAATAGACAATCTATTTCTTTCTGTCTTGAATACAAAATATGAAATATTATGTTTCATTACCTTTTAATGCTCCCAATTTCCCTAAAAAAGAAGTCTTTTTCCTTGTTCCTTTTTTTCTTTTTAGTGAAACATAGCCACTGGGAAAAAAACCAAACAAATGTTGTTGGCTAGTGCTTGACCTCTGCTAAAGGGTAGCTTTCAGTGGCAAATGGCTCTCAGTGTTGTCATAGTGAGGAACAGTTACTGCAACTGGACTTGAAAAGTAGGTTTTGTTAGATTAAATAAATGGGCAGCGAGTTCCAGTGTATTAATCTCATTTATGTTTATTTACAAAATTATAATTCCTGTTAATATGCTTGTAGTTGAGATTCCTTGAAGAACAGCAGTAATATAACTGCTGTTTATTGGCTATATATCAGAGGGTGTTGCTCTAATATGCTCCTAGAACAGACTATGTGTCCTAGTTTTCAGTAAATCTCAGATTTTCCCTTGAGAATTATAGCTATTGTTTCACTTCTTTCTCTGTGGAATTGTTTACCAATCTTAAAGCCTTCCACAAGACCATGAATAATATAACCCTCACTGCCTTAAACCTTGTACTGTCATTTACCTGGAATCTAAGTAATTTTAAAAAAGAAATAGAACCTCTGTAATAGGATGTTATCTGATGTTTTGGCACATATATTCTTAAGTGTGCTCTTTGCATAATGATCAATGATCAGCCGAGGTGCACAGCAGTAGGAGGAAAGTCCCATTACGTATGCAGCTCCTAACATGTTCTTTCTGGGGAGGGTAAAGTCTGAACCACTGACAGCATGGTAAGGTATGGGCAAGTAACAGTACCACAGATACGATTTTCTAAACCAGTAACAAAAATTTCATCGAGGAAAGATTGTAGGAGGAAAGAATTAGAGACCAATGTCAGGAAGCCAATCTGTTTGCAAACAGCTACAATCCTGGTTGTAATTATAACATCTCTGAAGAACATCCTTTTAACAGGCTTAGTCCTCAAGGGTATATGAAACCTGAGGACAGGGAGTACTTTAGAGATAAAGAGAAATAAAATGCTATTCAGCAGCAAAAATAAGACACTTTGGAATGAAGAGAAGTGACATTACAGAAGCCCTAAGACCACAGGGAATGTTTTACTGACTTTCAAAGAAACCAGTACAGGCATGGAAGACATGGCACAAAGAAATTAGTCTTTAAAAAGCATTTATCATTGTGGGGGGAAATGAGAAAGTAAAGTTTTGTATTTACTGACACATTGAAAGAAAGGCAAAAAGAACTGAATGGAATAACCCTTCATAGGGATAAAATAGGAAATAAAGCATACTACAGAAACTGCTGTAAATGACTGCATACAAAGATACTGTAATTTTACATTCTTTTTGCCCTATCATCTTTATGTCCTCTCTTCTTAAAAAAAAAGAAGTCTTCTAAACCAAACTGAATGTTAGAAAGCAGAAGAAATATTTTGTTAAAGATAAGGATGCAGGTATCTTCATGCACTTGGGGACTTTGTGAAATATTCACAAGTCTTCAGTTGAAAAGCGGGCCAGAAGAGGAACCAGTACTTGTAGTAACTACAACTGAATGCTTTGAGGACCCAGTCCTCTGTCCCAGATTGCCTAAGTTAGGAAATTGTGTCCATTCAAGATAAGTGACAGAAGAATATGTAAGGGTATATTTATGATCTCGCACTGAGGAATCTGAGGACAATAGCAAGATCTTTTAATGGCATAAACAATGTCATAGTACATTTTTACCTTAGTGTAGGTGAGTAGACTCACAAAAGGAAACAGCCCAGAAGTGTCTTTGCAGAAGGCAAACAAAATTAAAAAATAAGCATTAAGTGACACCTGTCTGCATCTATTTTCTAAACAATGAAAAACAACAAGGAAACCAGGAGAACTGATAGCAAAAAAACCCCAACAAAACAAAACAAAAACCAAACCAAACCAAAACAAAAAAACTAAGAGGAAGGAGTTTTCTTGTGCCCTAAGTTGCAAGCTCATCAGTAGTCTGTTGCCATTAGAAGAAAATAGGGAAAATAATTTAAAGAAAATAAGGGATCACTCAAAACAAGAGGCCAAAGATGAGGCCACATATACACAAATAAGTAGGTCTGATTCAGATAAGTGCCACACAAATTATAAACTAACAGAACAGTAAGGTCTGCAGTGGGACCTAAGGCTTATGAGGCCCCAGACCCAAGACAGCAGAAACACAAAGACCCCACAGACATTAATGACAGACATTAATGTAGACCTGACTACTGGTGAGAAAGGGTGAGTGATAATCTCATTTAGATTTGTATGATGGGGTTTATTTAAGACCCAAGGGGATAAAATATTTTTCCCCAACATGATTACATCTTACACTTGGTCCCCCAACAGTGCTCTCAGGAGGTCTCCCCTTCCCTTCACATTTCTCCTGGTCTAGGAATATTGGACACAAAATCATGCTAGGTAACTTTCCTCTAGTCAGAATCTTCACCTTCTTTCCAAGAGTGATTTTTGTTTCCAGTACCACTTCTTTTCTGGAACTATTCTTTTAGGCCTGAAGCTCTCAGTTTCCCAAGTCTAAATAGTCCATATAAAGAAGCCAAACTTATGATCACCCTCCAAATTGTTGGTTTTATCTCATGTTCCTTTATTACTTGGAGGATTCAGGACGTGCTTATTTGTTTACTTTAAGTTTTATCAAAATTTAAGTGCAGCCTATACTGCTTGCAGCTAGGAAGTAGCAGGCTTCTCCTTGTGTTCAGTAGTTCATTTATCCACACACATACTCAGCATTATCTGCTATCTGTTAGAATTTGTAACTTAAGATACTATTTCACCTACAAAATACACACAATCAGCTCTAAGCTAATCTCATACAGGGAAAAATTTAACAATACAGCCAAGATGAGAGGGGTACTGCTCAAAAGAAAGAAGACAGGAATAGTAATGAAATAAGGCCTATGCTGTCAGACAAATTATATTGACACACAATACTGAGTTGGAAGCCAACACCCACATTTCTTGTTGGATAAACACCACATTTATAAGGACAAAACTGAAACATGGTCTGCTGAAAAGACTATTTCTCTTGTGCTGACTACATATTCACAGTCTCTACCACAAGCTAGCTGGCAAATACTCACAAAAGTGACCTAACACTCACTAAAAAAAAGATGGTTGTTACCTGAAACAACAGAAATATTCAGAGGAGTCAGACTGTCCCATATGCTATCCTTCTGTAAAGAAACATGTATAATTTTATTTTCAGAATAGACTGAGTTTCTTATTTGGTATTTTGGTAATTCATAGGATATGTGAAGCAATAAGAACTTGAGGTTGCTAATGGTGACATTTTCTATCCTCTCCAATTTGCTGGTGAGATGTAGCTAGGATACATTAAAAGTTTGTCAAGGATACAGGGATAATATGGCTAGAGATTTTATTTTCTTCTGCATTTTAATAAACTAAAATTATAAAGGTGACGTCTTCTATTTTTGAAATCTATGGAGATCTGATGAAACTCCTGCGAATTCAGAATAGTCCTGGAAAAGCATAAAACCCTTATACTATACTATGTGCATATACATTCATATATACTTATAATTTCATCTCTACAGAATATAATCCTACCTATGTTTTGCCTTTTTATTCTGACTTCAGCCATCCAAAGACCAAATATTTTATACTAAGAAAATTTGCCAATATAAACAAGAAGGATGTTTGTGTTAGCAATGAAGAGAAAGAGAGGCAGACAGAGAAGGAGTTATCTTCAATAAACTTTTTTTAAGCAACTTTACTGACAGCATGGTATATGGCTATTAGCAATCTTCATGTGAGCTTTTATCTCTGGTCCCATGCCTCGAGGAGTGATAGCAATGTAACAGTTCTCATTAGGTTTGAAAATGGATTTTGTTTAATTCCCTCAGTAACCTCACTGAGTGCCTGTCCCTGGCTTATTTCAGGTTTTATGCTTCTTTTTTTGTTGTGCATGACAATGTCTTCTCATTTATTTTGTTTGCCAGGATCCCATTTGTACTAATCTCTCTGGTGCTGTCTAATATTACACTAATGGGAAAGGTGCTGTCAAGGTACAATAGTGTAACAAACCTCAAACTTTTTTTTACAATGTACACAATTTTTGAGAAGCATCACACAGAAGAAATAACTAGATCTCTAAAATTTGTTGATGAAATTTCTTTGTTTTACACAGAAAATTACAGAAAACCTAATAACCTGACACGAAGCTAGACAAGATAGGATTTATAGTAAGTCAGGGCTCTCATTGAGAACTCCACTGAAGAGTTGGTGTCTGCTTGTAACACACTGCATTTTGATAATGAATGACATGATTATAGACATTTTAGTCTGTTTTCGAGAGTAGAGATGGACAAACAGAAATAAGAAATTATTAAAAATACAAATACAAGAAGGCCATGATCTCTGGGGCTTGCTAGTAAAGAGTGAACCCAGAACCTCATCCTTCTACAAGTCACCAGGTCTCCTACCTGTTCAGCACTGGGCCCACATTTTCCCTAGACTTCTTTTTATCATGTATGCAATTCTGGAATACTTTCTTGTCTTTCACTTTACTGGACAGATTCAATTCCATTTGACTGTGACTTTGAAAACATCATCCCTTCATGTTCAAGCAGCACCTCTGTATCCTTTCCAGGGTACTTATTCCGTTTTACCCTCTCTACTACTTCTTTTTGTGTTTCAGTTTGTCCAGGAGCTCCTTATTCTCCCATGAAGACCACCTGTCATTTTTTTATTTGATTTCCTAATTGATAGGGTGGACTGTTCTTGAGCTTGGGTGTGATCCTCAAATATCAACCAGTCTTTTGGGTCCCTGTTCCCTACAGGGTCTTTTTCCATGGGCCTTTTTCAAGCAGATCTTAAAGTGACCAAAGCCTGATATCCTGCAGTCCAGTAGTGTGATCTTGTGTTTTTACCCTGCTCCCTCATCACAGGATGCTGAATTCCTGGCTCTTACAGTCACTGCAGCCAAGGCAACCTTCTCATTAACAATGAGCTCTTCCTTGTTTGGGAGAATAAGTAGGTTGTGGGTTAACCCTGCTAAGACATTCAGCCCCACACAACCACTCAGTCCCTCTTTGCAGTGGGAATGTAACAGAGAATTGGAAGTGCGAAAGTGAGAAAATTCATGTGTTGAAATAAAGACAGTGTAATAGGTAAAGCAAAGCTGTGCACACAAGCAAGTCAAAATAAGGAATTAATTTACTACTCATCATTGGAAGGCAGATGTTTAAGTATTTCTAGGCTAGCAGAGCTTCATTATGCTTTAAAGTTGCTTGGGAAGACAAACACCATCACTCCAAAGTTCCCCTTTCCTCCTTCTTTACATCAGTTTTATTACTGAAGACAGTGCCAACCTGTGACATTTCCCTTCAGTTGCTTCTGGGGCAGCAAGAGAAACTGAGGAGGCCTTGGTAGTGTGTAGGCACTGATCAGCAAGAACTAAATCAATGGTGTGCTTCCAATACTGTTTTGGTCACACATCCAAACCATAATACCATACAAGCCATTGTGAAAAAACAATAACTGCCAGTCAAAATATTATCATAACCATATATTAATTTTGTGCTTATCCCTGGTCATTGTAGTGTATTCCTCTTTTCATACACTATTAATACCAAAATGCACTCTTACTTCCAGCTACAATGAACAACATGTAAGTGAAGTCTCTATGCATGGCTTAGCACAGCAGTGCTTGAATTCTAACTGATGTCTTTAGGTTCTGGATTAGCAGAAAGTGAAACAATAATATCATCATATAATTTTTTTAAAACTTTTTACCAATAAACACTAATACTTCAGTTCAGAGATTTATTTTGTAGAGGTGTTTTAAATGTTTTTTAAATCTTATTATGAATTTTTGGATATTACTGTGAAACTGAGCATCAAGGTGACAATAATCCATATGAAATCTATGGCAAAGAATATGTGTGACAACACTTACCATTTACAATGAACCACAAATTCAGAGGCAAGCTTAAAGCATTTCCATTACCTTTTAAATTAAATTATGGCACACTAACTTCCAAGTAAATGGCAGAACATTAAAAAAAAAGGTGGAGGTGGGGAAGAGGAGGCTGGAAAAAAATTATTCAGCAAAAATTCAAGCACACAGTTTAATTTACTGGCTTAATGAGAATTATTTCTCATTATTTCAATGGTCACATGCTGGTCTATTGATGAGATGGATATTTTCAAAAAGATTTTCTCCAGTTGTAAACAATAATGTTAAACTCATCATTGCCACATTGCAGGCAAATATGAAGTTAAAAATTCAACCTTTGCACAAATAATTATAACAAATAAATTGAAAAAGAGAAGAAATCTCTTGCAAATGAAGGAAGTAGAATTTTAGAGCCAAAAGCAAAAACTTTGAATTTAACAGCATCTAGTTTATTTAATGTCAACAGTGCAAATTGACAAATTTATGGAATTAACAGAGACGTCTTGGGAAACTAATGGGATACTATAACAACCATTGTCTAGTAAAAGAATACTAAATTTGTTACTTCTAACTGATTTAATATATCACTCTGGTATATCAGTACTTTCCAATTATTTTGTTTCCATAAATTTTTACACCTGAGGCAAGTCAGTACCTGGTAGTTTAATTTTTGGGTGACTATAGTCTCACAGTGAATTTTTTCAGCACTAAGCAGACCACAATGCACTTTATGCATCCCCATAAACAAAGTTATACAGGATATTGGCATCAGTTTCAAAAGCAGGGCTCTATATTTCTTTTTAAACATTATCTCACAGTTGCAACTCTGATGGCAATATGATCTGGCAGTAATGCATAATAGAGCCTTCAGTGAAGTTAGTAATAATAAAAAAAATATATAAATAGGTAAATTTGCTGGATCGTTGGTTATCAATGCAGAGCCACCTGTAAATATTTAGATTTAGGATTATTAAAATTGAATTTACACAAATGAATGCATGAAAATATACCTTTTTTTGCAATACATCTTTAGTTATATGCACATAGGACATCTAGTAAGGGATAGAGAGAACACAGCAATAGCTCAGTGACAACGTCATTAACCTACAAGAACAACCAGATTCAAATGCTTGAAGTGACTCCCACAGAGCAGTAATTTAAAAGCTTAATCTCCTTGCTCCCATGGGAGTAACCTAACTATAAAACTTTTCATTATTCTAGAAGCCTCTATTCTGCTCAAGTGTGTTCTGCCTACTTTTGCTTTTAAAATCCAACCTGGTCTGAAGTATCTTTCTATGTGAAGGCTTAATTGAAACTAGGAGATTAAAAAAATAAAAGGATGTTTTGGTTTGGTTTGGTTTCCCCACTGTCTTGGGATTTTGTGATGAGAAACATTACACTGAAAATCCCCATTTCTATAAAGAAAGCTGTCAACATCAATATAAAAAGCTCTTAAAACTTCTACTTACAAAACATAAACACATTAAATCTAAATCTTCTTCCTGGGGATAATTTCTGAAAAAATGGCAAAGAGTCAATTCCTATAACTTTTAGCACTATTTCTATGTCCCATTGATCTTCCATCTCCATCATAACAAGTAAATGATTGAAACATACTGGTTAATGATTATTTTGGCATTATGAAAAGCAAGAGAATATCTTTGCTTATGCTTTCTTATTCTCCCTCAAAATTCACATAAACAAAATCAATAGAAAGGTTTATGCTTTCAGTGATGGGTTGTGTCAGTTAGTGAAAGAATTACATTCCATTAGCATAACTTATATGGCTTCTAAGCTATCCTAAGCATCACCTAGAATGACTTTATTAGGGCAAAACCAATCCACTCATACTGTCCTCTTAGGAAAGAAACATTATTTCTCCCTACTCATAGAACTTGTGATCTGGGTGGAAATACTTTGGTTGGCATTTGGTCTGCAGATAAAAAGATTATGAACATACATGCACAAACCTATTAGTGCACCAGGTGAATGCTTTAAAACTTGTGAGAGTATGATAACATCACACCATATTTTCCCAAGAGAGGGTGCTCTTGCCAAAAAGCAGCACAAGAAATGCTGTGATAAAACTGGAATATGGTGGTAAGAAGAATGCTACAGAACTGTATGACCATGTAATTTTTTTTCTTTTAGAAGTTCCTTGAAGTGCTGGTGACCTGGTGCATCTTGTCTCTTCCTTTGGGCTAGTGCCCAGAAATGCAGCCTTAGGTCTGTATGTCTTTCAGTCTGTGTCCAGTCCCTCTGTTCTCCTAACAGGTTTTGATCCATCTGATCATTTTTAGTCATACTTTGAAGACAGGTAGAGTCTAAAATGACATATGCTTTAAGTGTTATGCTAATTAGAGGAGGGGACAAGGAGTAGCATTCAACTGAAACCACTGAGGGAAAAGTAGCAAGAATTCAGCCACCAAATAGGCAATTGGCCACTTAGCATATTTAATGGCTAGTAGTGGACTGATAGAAGGAAGATAATGTATAGAGTTAGAGCTGTTCTGTTGTAGGATCAAGAGAGAAAGAATTTATATCTGAATGAAAGAAGGTTTCACTGTTTACATCCCACCACTCCAGCATTTCTTTCTGTGTGTGATGCAGCTGCCATAGGTATTGCAGTTGCTCTTGACAGATGTGCACTGCACTTTGGTGATCATTCCCTGACTGGTTTTAAGCTTAACCCCTCTATGAGACCCTGCTTTCACTTTAACAATATAAACTTAATTATTTGGAGCAAGGGCATGTTATGTAGTACAAATGTTCATATCATGCAATACCTGATAGCAGGTTATACAATATTACATGTAAATAGCAGCCATGTCTATTTCCCAGCCCCTGAGTGAAGTAATGAAACCTATGTTCTGTTTTTCTTGCTTAGTCCTTCTCTATACCAAACCCACCAATCCAGAATTAGCTTTGAACTTATTGACTTAAAAGTTTGTGGAAATGGAGAATGCTTGTCATGAAACTGTTAATTTTCTAGAAAAAAAAATGTGACAAATGTGTTTTGGATAGCCTTAATGACCATAGTTAATTAATCTGCAAACTTTAGCTATTGCTTGATGGGTTTTTTGATCTATGATCTACAAATTCACAAGAAATAAATCTACCTTCCAGACAGCATTAATTCATCCTCACTATAAAAAAAGTAGAATGGTCCACTGGTGATCACTGAAGTTTACTATGATTAAAAAAAAAATTCTTGATAAATTGGAGACACTACTGAAGGTAGTAAAGTTTCCAAGATTTAGCTTTCAGATCTTAAAGGCATGGTTTTGAAGGAAGATCCATGAGTACCTCAGTGGGGTGCCTATACCTCCTGGCTCACTCCTGGGAAGAAGCATGACTACCTCAACCCTCTCTTTATCCCTAGGCTAACTCTGCCTGATCTCATGATGCTACCAATGTTAAATATCTTGTCCAAAGAAGGACTAGGAGATCAGAGAAGGATCTAGACTTTTTTCCAGTCTAGGCTTGAAAATGAAGTATGGATAAAACTCATTGTTTAATTGATTTTTTTTTTTTTTGTCTTACACTAGGACTTAGGCAAATGCCTAGATTTCACATGGCATGGAAATTGAAATTGAAATTGGTCCCAGAGTGGACTAGGGGCTTCTGAGGTCTGTTTATTTCTCCTTTTGTCAAAATATTCCTCCTTTAAAACTTTAAATTATTTTCACAACATTTCTTTGACTCTCTGTTATCTGTCATACCTTGCATCGGTAATTTTTTTTTTCACTTCTGAGATCTTTATGTTCACTTTTGAGATCTTTCTTTTCTAACCTCACATTGTATATCATCTCTCTTACTGCTGAGAATCTGGCCCCTCTTTCACTGTGACATTTCTTCACCGGCCAAGAGTTATTTTTTTTCCAAACAAAAGTTATTGTACTTTGCTTCTTGCCACCTCTTAATGAGTAGGAAATGTTCCTGCAATGCCACATCATTATTTACCTCTAAAACATAACTTAAAATTCTCCTGTTCCATGATGCCTAAAAAAAATGTGACTGTGGTCAGATCATTGATGTGCCTAGATGCCAGACTGAGAGAAGTCTCATTTTCTTGAAGTTTCACACTGTCTGAAGTGCTGCAGGATGCCAGTAAAAATATTTAACTTCATTGAGTTTTTCTATCAAGTGATAGTTTGTAGAGCCTAAATAAAAGAATGTTTTAGCCATGAATTTAAACTGCATAACAGTTCTTTCTTTTGCTATGCTGTCCTTTTCAGACAAAGCTAAATTTCTTTATTTCTACAGTTTGGCATTTCCATTGACTTAATGATGAGAGAAAGCACTGATAGAGGCCAGACATTTCATAGTTTTATAGTACATGGGAGGATTTAGATTTATGGTTGATAGGATCCTTTCAGATGGTAGTTCAACCAGACTGAAAATAGAGAGCCAAAGGTTTTCCATTGTTCTAAAAAAGATTATTTTAATAATTTATTTTCTAATAAACAAACCTGGATCCCTGCAATTCTCCATTCAGGTGTTATACAGGCATCATGAAAGACCAAAATGTGAATCAATTTATTATGGGAAAAGGCAGAATGAAATAACATCACAAATTGGCTTACTGACACCTTCACACACCAAGATCAAAATGTTTTGGGCTTACAGAACAAAGCATAAATCCTCAAACCCTAACATTTACACTTTAATCTATGGTTCTGATAATTAAAAACCTGATGGATATCTCAACTACTACAAAAGCAAACAGAAAAACAAAATTCTAGAGGTTAAATTCAGAGGTATTATAGGAAATAATACCTACTCATTTACTAGCAGCTATTCAAGTTTGCCACAGAGTTTCAAAATATTCATGAAAAGTTTCAGTGAAGAAAACAGATGATTCAGATGAACATACTGTAACATCATCCTCAGGAGTGTCTTAGATGACAGTCAGTCTTTGACCTTTGATGAAATGTAATTATTGCAGGAAGTATCAAATACAGCTTATAATTCAGAATTTCATGTGTATTTAAAAATAAAGCTTTTGGTAATAAGGATGAAGATTATAATGGGAATGCAGATTAAAAACTCAAAGAAACATACTAACAGTGCTTTAGACTGCAAACATCAGGGAGCTGACAGTCAGGAGAAATGTTTCAGCTCAAAACATTCATTTTGAGCTGAAAAAGAAAACAGACTTCAAAAATCTCCAAACCATTGTTGGCTTACTATTATAAAAGCTGTTCCTAGTGACCACTGAGCCTGCAGTATTGTACTGAGATGGGATTTGCTTCTATATTCCATACTCAGCACAATCCACCAAATACATTAATCGGTAGCATTTGGAAGTGTTTAGTGACCTTTTCCAACAGACTTCCACTCTCTCCTTAGCATTGAAATTGGGTTGTTTATACCTCCTGAGAAAAAGGCTTTGACTGTCACACACTTCATGACCCCAGGGAACAGCAAGAGCAGAGGCACTCGCAGGAAAAGAAGACAGAATCTTTGTCACAAAAAGAACATGACAGTCAAAAGAAGCAATACACCCCTCACAGTAAGGGCAAGCCTAAAGTTTTTTTGAAGTAGTTTTATTCTCCTTCAACTTTTACTTGAAGCATGTTTGCACTGCTCAAATGGGCAAAATTGATTAAATGTACAGGATCTGATCAGAATTAATAAATTATATCTTCAACAGGTAAGCTCAATTGTAAGCCTAATCTCTAGGTTTTATTAAAATCATGTTATGTTATTGTATATTATGTGTAATCTGCATTCCTTGTCTAATATCTTTTCATGATTTAGAAACAGCTACATTGTCCATCATTAAAGTGAATAATAAAATTGTTTAATTATTAACTTTTTTTTCTGAGATAAGATCAAGCAAAAGGCTTGAATCCCTAATATTTTGTAGCTTTTTTTTTTTTTTTTAGAATTTTGACTTGTTATTTTCAGTTGAAACATGTTTAACAATTAAAAGCCTGCTTTCTGTTTTAATTTAATGTATTCCTTGGTATCTGCTGTCTGATTACACTTAAGCAGAAATACTATTTGCACTTTCTATTTCCCTTGGTAAGAACTCTTCCAGAGAACTTCCACTGTAAGTTGCTTTTGTCAGGCTTTTGGGAAGTTTCAGGAACGTTCTTATGAAAGATCTGCTTTGTCAGCCACTGGGGACAGTGAGAGAACTAGACTTCAAATTTGCTAAACCAGTAGGGGACGTGAGAAGAGAAGATGCCTAGTAAAAATAGTTAGAAGACTAATGCAAAGTTTCTGAGGAGGCGGAATTTGGCTGCTCTGCCATCTGTTTATTTCTACATTGAAACAATTATCATGGTTTCAGAGATTTCTCTTTCAAATCATACGATTAAGAAAATCAAACCAAAAACAAAACCAAAAAAACCCCAACCAACCAAACAAACAAAAAAACCCCAACAAACCAGCAAATGAGATTCACATTGCTTGACATTATATTTTTCAATTATTATTTGTATTATTTTTATTTTTATATTATTTGTTTTGGTGGATTGAGGACTAGATGAACAGCAGATCTCAAAGGGTTGTACTCAATGGCTTGTGTCTGGTTAGAGACCTGTCACTAGTGGTGTCCTCCAAGGTTCCAAACTGCTTAACTTATCCATCAATGACTTGGATGAACGGGGCAGATACCTCCTCAGCAGGCTTACTGATGACACAAAGCTGGGAGGAGTGGCTGACACCCCAAAGTTCTGTGAGACCTTAAGAAGGGTTGGGGAGATGGGTTGAGAACTGCCTGAAACTCAACAAAGGACAGTGTGGGGCCCAGCAGCCTACGGTGGAATGACCCCATGGACCAGCACAGGCTGGGACAGACCTGCTGCAAGCAGCTCTGTAGAGAAGCACCTGGGGGTTCTGGTGGACAAAAACCTGTCCATGAGCTGGCAGTGCCCTTGTGGCCATGAAGGTCAAAGGAATCCTGGATGCTTTGGGAAAAGCATTTCCAGCAGGTCAAGGGAGGTGATCCTGCCCCTCTACGCAGACATGGTGAGGCACATCTGGAGCGCTGTGCCCAGTTCTCCACATTTCAGTGAAAAAGAGACAACATGGAGCCCCTGGAGTGGATTCAGTGGAGGATGACAAAGATGACTAAGGGACTGGAGCAACTCTCTTAAAAGGAAAGGCTGGCAGAGTTGAGCCTGTTCAGCCCCAAGAAGAGATGCTGGGGAGGGCACCTCATCAATGGCTATCAGTGTCTGAAGTGAGGATGTCAAGAGGATGGACCCAGGCTCTTCTCAGTGGTTCCAAGCAATAGGACAATGCACAGGAAGTTCCTCCTGAGTAAGAGGAAGAACTTCTTTACTGTGCAGGTGACTGAGCACTGGAAGAGATTGCCCAGAGAGGTCATTCTCTCCCTGGAGATATTCAAGAACTATCTGCACACAATACTGTGCCATGGGCTCTAAGATGACCCTGCTAAAGCAGGGAGGTTAGACCTGACAACACACAGTTGTGCCTTCCAACCTTACCCATTCTGTGATTCTGTGATTCTGCTATGAAAATTTATGTAACTAAATATCTGTTCTGTGATTCTACTGTGAAAATGTATGCAAGTAAAGATCTCAGCCTGTAAGACAACAAAAAGCAGATATTGCTAAGTTGGTTAAATTTTTAAATTTTATTTTTCAAATAAGTTTTCCCATTAACTGAATAATATATATATGATGTCAGAAGTTCTGCCATCACAGAGCATCTTTGTAACCTCACAGGTGATGAAGCAAGAAAATTAGTAAAGCTGTTTACAAGTCAAAGGATCAGCAGGCTCCTTAGTATGTAAGGCGACTTCCAACTCAGTAGATTGGTGACAATTAGCTCTTACTGAATGGAAAATGAGGAAGCTTGTAACATACTCCGTGAAGCTGATCATTGCAGATGAGGGATAAGCTTTTTTTTTGTCAGTGTTCTTTATAATCTTGCTTTAACTGAATAGCTCAGTGCAACAAGACTTTATGGATGACCTCTGTGACTTAGCAATATTGTGGACAAAGTACTTTCTCAGAGGTAGGGAACTAAAACCATTTGTGATTCTAAGAACAGATTTACACAGTCCTGGTCTTTTAACCAAAATATCATCAGGCCATTTGAAATAACAAACTATGAGGAAATGTAATAATAGCGAGGGAAACTACCTAAGCAAACTAGGAATGATCACTCTGGTAGAATGCAAAAGAGAAGGGAAGACCTGGAGGAGTTTCCTGCAGGAATGGGGCTGGATTCAGTGCACAGTCACCTGCACAGTAAAGGTCTTCCTTGTTTTCAGGAGGAGCTTCCTGTTCATTGTCCTGTTACTTGCCAACAGAGGACTGCCTTTTGGATCCTGTGGTTTTCATGTGCTAGATTATCTTCAGCTGTATTATCAGTCGCTGTGTTGGTAACTTCTCAATTAAAACACCTTCCAAACATGAGTTAGAGTTAAAAAGTTAGTAATGCAGTAAAGTTTTCTAAAATAATAATAATAAAGAAAAAGATAGTCTTTCTGAGAATTGCTCCTACCCTGCAGTTAAAATAACTATGACTACCAAGCTGTGAAACATAAACAAAGTTATATGATTCTTTCCATACACACTGCAACAGTGACATCAATTATACCAGAAGAATATAACAGCAAAAAGTATGACTATAACTGGAAATTTAACATTGTTGGAGCAGCAATGAATACAACATAATAGAGCTGGCAAACCTGGGTAGATGCAATCCGAGACCTAAAAGGCAAGAGAGCTATACAATGTCAGTACATAATTTCTATTTTCAAGATGGTTTTGAGTCATTTACATCTTTAAGCATTATCATAGCATATTTCTGAACTACAAGATAAATGTTACCTGGTACTGCAAAAGCAAATGCCCTCAGATTAACACCAAATAGCTCCAAATCAGCTCTCTGCTGGTCAGTGATCTATTTTGTGGCTACTTATCCTTGCATCATTTATACATAATTTCTTAAGGTCAAATACTTTTCATATCATGATACTATGGTCTAGATTATAATGCTTGACAACTTTCACAATAGATAGGAAAAAGTAAGATACTATAAGATTCTACAATTAAATTTCAATTCCTTTTTGGCAGAAAAAGAGACCATGACAATAATAAAATAGGCAGCATTTTCTTTCCATTGCCTACTCAAGTAATGTCTGATCCAAAAAGCTGATTTCTTGCTCTGTAAGGGCTAATCATTTATGTGAGAAGTCGTAAAATCCTGGCTGTTTTTTGATGATGCAACTCTATATGGAGGCTGTAGCAGCTGTCTTCAGCCTCTTTTTTCAGGTCTTGCAATCTCAGGAGAAGAATTTGCCACTTCTGTCTCTTTCTTCACCTCTTTCTTTTCTGCTCATTTAGAGAAGATCCTACTCCTCCTTTCTACATCTGGTCTCCTTGTGTTAGGCAGAAAGTGGACGTAAGGTGAATAGTGAACTATTTCCAAGGGAGAAATTTGGTCTTGGAAAGAAAACTCCATGTAATTTAAAATCCTGTTCCCAAATGAAGCAGAGGCAGTGGAGGAGGCAATATTAAAGTGAGGAAGAATGACAGTTCCCAATAACATGAATACCTTTGAATTTTTTTTCCAGATCCTTAAGTGCTACAAAATTCTTCATCTACCTTTTCCTTGAAACTCCCTTTGCAGTTTCTTAGTTTTCTCTCACCTTCCCAGAAGCCAAAATGACTCCTCTCAGCTTTCTATCAGGGCTCCTGATTTATGCATCAATCATTACAATCCTATTGTGTTCCCTCTCATTTAGTCCTTGCTCTATTACTTCCACAAAATTCAATTGTGTCTGTATTTCTGAGAAGCTGAGAACTCTGATCCTGGAGCAGCTTACAAAGTTTTGGAAGATTCAGAGAGATTTATAAGAACATATCTGTACCCCAGGGATGTTACCTGTAAGTTATTTTTAACTGTAGGGATCCAGCATTCATCATTCATTTTCCCCAGGAGATACAGCCACAGTTAAAAGCAGCAGGTATTACACCACAAGATCTTGATTCATGAGTGTCTTTTAGGACTGATTACACTAATAGTCATTGTCATGACCTTGCCAGTCAGGGCTGCTTTGGCTAAGACCATGTTATGCCTTAAGTGAGTTAGGTTGTACCTGAGGCTTTTGCCAAATATCTCAAGGCCACAAGAGTCAGCTGAACAGGGCCAGAAATCCTAGACCTAGAATGAGGCTAAACTGGACTGTCAAAAAAAATTGTCATGTGTACTCTATGCACTATGCATGAGAAACACTATATGTTGATTTAGAAGAAAACAAATGGATAATATTACATAAAATGAGTCATGAAGTCTGTTAAAAATCAAGAGATTAGTGCTTAATGGTATGAAACAAAAACACAGCAAAATTTAAACAGAAGAAATTATTAAAATTTGGGGTTAGCAGTCACAGGACTTTGTAACTACCCATTCTGTACACAGGGAGAAGCAGAGTTCACAGCCTCATATCCAGACATAATTCCACTGTAGCAACTGAATACACATGAGCAATCTGTGCACCCCAAGTGTTAAGCACAAAGAAAGAATTTTAAAGCATACAAAATTTAAACCTTCTTCATAAAGAGTCATATCTCTGTTACTGTTTCCTCATGGCTACTTTATACCTTTCACACACAAATTCTTGAGTAAATTTTGATTTGGTTTGTGGATTGACATGTTCCCTACTTTAGAAATAATTGCAAGAGAGCCATGAGGCATAATTTTTTCAAACTCCAGGTATTCAAGGGAAATAGAAATTCAAAAGGAAAGAATACTTAGAAATTTCCTTTTGAGTTATAATAAGGGAGGACGTTAGGATATGAAAATGGCAACTAAAATAATTAGAGGGTCTATTAAGTTTACAGAGGAACAAAAGCAATGGAGAGAGAGAGGGAAGCTGCATTCCATATTATCAAAGACTGACCATATCTGCCCTAGTACTGTCATTCTGCTCTTTTTCTTAACTAAAAAATTGAAACAGTCAGGGATCTATAGAGACTAAGCTGTGAGGAAAGATTTCAAGTGATTTATTTAGTAGACATAAAGAGCCAGATACTCATCTGGTTTAAATCAGCATCGCTTCAGTGAGGATTTGTTCTAAGCAGTCTATATATTCTCCAAATGTGTACCAAAAGAGAAGATATAGTGTGGATGGATGTATATGATAGCAATAGGATCAAATTAATTAAACACGTATAGGTTGAATATTAGGAAAACTTTCAGCAGTGTAATATGTATTGGTTTAGTAATGTGTCTCCTGAAGGAAATGAGATAACTAATTCAGGAGCTATTTCATGTAAGACAGACATCAAGAACTAAATATATACCATGGAAAACTGTTCTACATTAGCTAAAATGAGTTAGCTATGTTCTCTCTATTATCTGCTCACTGCGATTTTCTGAAATATTTTTAATCTTTGTGCTTGTAGGATTGGTAGCATATTAGGAAGACATCTGGACATGTTTTGTACATAATATTTGAGATAGAATATTTGAGCTAAACCAGAAAGAAGCAATGAGGAAAAAGAAAGGCTGTGACGCATGGGTAAGGCTGTTTATGGGCCAAGTTAGAGTTGTGAAAATGCTTCAAAACTGTTCTTTTAAATATACTTGTCCTTATTTTGTTTACTTTACCAGCAATTCAGATATTTAAGGAGGTGATTAAAGCAAAGCGTCAATCTGGAGCCTTCAAACAATACTTGATCATGCTTCAAAAACATCCAGACAGAGCTGCTGAAAGCTGTGAACTTGCAAAAAAAAAAAGCAGTGGAATGAGAGGAACAACCTCCAGCAATAAAGACTTACTACAAGAGCTACCCATACCTCAAACTAGAAATTTTCACACTATACCTTTCAATTTCTCCAGGTGATAAGAGTTTCCTGGTAACCCATAAGACTATTAGTTATCTTCTATGTTATTAGTCTTTGGCTTGGAATTTTGGCTTGAAAACTAAAAAGACCCCACTCACACCCTAATGAGAGAAAACCTGAAACAGATGAAACCATAGGTGTGCCTATTTGCAGATCTGACTGGACATACAGCACAGGGCAGAACCTCACCAGCTCACCAAGGTTTAACTACACTGATGTCAATTGTTGTGTTGTGTTGTGTTGGACTGTTCCGTTCCCCCCTGTTTTGTGATGGTTCTGCCCTGGTTCTCCCTCCCCTCCCTGCTAGTGTCAGTTACCCCAGTTCCTCCCCGGTTTCCCTGGAAATCAATGCATGTTTTTCTAAACCCCTCCCCGGTGCCCTGCCAGTCACCCTCTGCCACCACCATTTTCTCTGGAAACTTCTGTCTAGGGCAAGGAGTGATTGGCTCAGGGGCCGGGGCCCCTCCTCCAAGTTGTTATTGGTATTTCCCTTCTGTCAATCCTCTGTACCCCCTCCCCCCTGCATTCCTATTCGCCTGAGGACGGGCTCCTCCCCTGTATCCTCTCCCTTTATAAGTTGCTGTAGCCCCCTTCCTTGTTCGCTTCGGTTGTTGGTTTCTTTGGCATCTATGTGAAACCTGTACTGTGCCCCAACTGGAGAGCGCTCTCTTATTTCCTGCTAGTCATAGCCAGAGGCGGCCTCGTCCCTCTGCAAGGAGCATCACTGCTATAACACAGGGTGCTCTCCTTAGGTGCTGTCCCAAACACTGAGAACGGGACAGTGCCCCCCGAGCTGCAAGCGGTGCTGCCCAGCTTACCGGGACACTCGAGAAGGTTGGCCCTTCCCCTCTCTTGCTGCGTTGCTTCAGTCAATGACCCTTGCATAAACATAAGCAGAGATTTTTGGCTCAGTGACTTGAAATTTTTGCTGTTATAACTCTTGACATCTCCCCATATTCTGGATTATATTGTAAAGAGATATTTGATTTTTAGAAGTATTTTTTTGACACTGGGGGATCTGGTATTTCAGTCTGTAGCACTCAGAGAACTCAGAGGTGTTCTATTCGGGGGAAAAAAGACCATGCTCCCATGCTTAGTGTGCTTGCCAATTTTATTCAATCCAAAGCTTGAATTCACATAGTTGGGCTTGTTTTTGTGTATGGAAGAGAAGAAATAATGAACGATGAAGGCACTTCATGTCATTCCCTGATTCTTGCTCAGTTTGTCAGCACTGTCTAAGTGATCTCTTCGGGATGCTGTGGCTTTCCTTTGCTTAGAATTTCATTCTATCAATTTTAAGCTGATATTCTGTGTTACTCATTATTGTCACTAGTAGAAAGAATAAGAGGATCAGGTTTTGGATGTCATTATTTGATCAGCTCACTTAATAAAGTATTTATCTTATAATGCATGGTAAAAAGAGTATTGTTTTATGTTTTGGATGTTCTATCTAAACAGTACTATTTTAAGAACTAGACAAATTATGTTTTATTTCAATAAATCAATTTCCTATTAAAAAAATAGGAAGGATCTGAATAAGTGGATCAACATTATCAACACAAACAAAAATGAACTGATACAGTGAACCTCATTTTGACCTTGATTTGAAGGGTCTGTGGTGGCATAATTTGAGTAAATTCAATGCTGCTGCACTTAATTATACCAAAATATGTGGGATCAAGAATCAGACTAGTGAGATTTTTTTTCCCTTCTATTCCTCTTGGAGCATGAAGTATGAATCAGGAGGATGAAGTATGAAACACCTCCTTGAACAGCTTTTATTTAGTCATCTTCTCTAGGAATTTCCCTTGAAAGGGAATGCTAGAGAGAGGGTTGTAAAGATAGTTTATATACTGTCAAGATAATGTTTCTTGTGTAAAGCCCAGATCACAGTATATTTGATGCTTGCCAGCTGCTTACCTCCTCTTAAGGAGGCATGAATTCTCCTGATACAGTGTCTGATGTTCCCTTGGTTTTTCTTTTGCCAGCCATGAAAATCAGAAGTCGAACTTGCCAATTGTATACACTTGCAAATTAGATGGAATTAACTATGCTTGAAACAAGCATACAGTTTGCCTGGGAAAGGTGACACTGTGCCTACTCTTCCTTTATTATCAATTCTTCAGTCCACCCAAATCTGCTGACTCTTCTAAACACAGTGAAATTTTGTGTGGCAAGTAAACTCTGAAAATAGATGTCAGTCAGGAATGACCAGGGATTTCACTGAACAGACCATTTGTTAGATTTGGGTTTTCCACAGGTACAGTAGGAAAAATGAAACACCACTTTTATCCTACTTGTGTCTCAGATGCATGATTAGTCTCCCCTATATGCCTGAAAATTTGTAAAAATTATAATCAAGTTAAAGTCCTGAAAAAAGAAGGGCTATTAATTTATTTAAAGGTTGTCTATTAGATTCAAAACCTTTGTTTAATCTTTATTTCAGTCCTAGTCTTTAATTTTATTACTAAAATGGGATAAAAAAAATCAAGACATAAAGGAGAAGAGTAGGAGAAAAAAACACATAAACCTAAGTTGATCACAATCTTACATTTGTATAATTTTCTTCAAAAAAGGTCAAGAATGTAGACATTCAATTTGGAGACTTGTTACTCCAGTTTTAATGTATAAATTTTGGAAACAGCACATCTTCCCCTGAACAGTAATTTAAGCAACATAGTCTTACAAGTCTGGAATTTCAGGAATTATTTATTGATTAGGTTAATTAAGAGTCAAAATCAGAGCTAATTTTTTCAGGAAAAGAAGGGGGCAAGGAAGCATTATACTTTTTTAAGCTGAATTAATCCTGTAATTTGTAGTCTGAGATGAAGCTGAGAGTTAGAAGACATCTTTTTCTTGCTATTCCTGTAATACCTGATTTCCTCAAATGAATATGGCTATTTGAAACGACGTTGTACATAGCAACTAAAACTAATTGTAATTCCTCTCTGACTATTAAAATGTCAAACTGCATCTCTGTATTACAAGGGAGTGTTTATTATTGGTTAAACTCTGAAGTACAATTGGTGAATAATATATACTTCAAAGATGCTCATGGACCAGGAAACCTTTCAGAAAGAATGTCTATTGCTCAAGGTATAATTGTCTTCTTTCAGGGTAACTTGTTTTTTAATTTGAAGTAAGTACTTCAAAGAGATTCAAAGTGGGCTATCAATCCTTTGAAGCTGTCAAGAGGTAATGATTTAGGATTTCCATTTCAAAGAATTTTACATCTCAGATAAAATGGAACGATTCCATTGAAAATCAGAAGATCCAGGCCTGAAATGACAAGAAGACATCTTTTAAAAGATCAACTAACAGAAGTGACATGCTTTTATTGTTCCTTGGTATTTTGACCTATATATGCCTGGATTATCTGAATGTAGGGGTTTGCTTCTAAGTAAACTCAACTGCTCTCTAGAAGAAAGGCTAAATCAAATTATCTCTACTGGGTCCTTAATACAAACTATTACCTTTGAGTATTATGTCTTGGGAAAGCCAAGAAAGTTCAGATAAAGTAATCTATCTATTTGAATGTATATATAGACACGTACTACTTGAAACAAAGACTAACTTCTAAATAATGAAAAAATGACTGAGTTTTTGACAATTATTTTGGTCATGGTTAATTCCAGGCAGGAACAAAGCGGGCTAATAACAGTGAAGTTGCTCTGGTCAGACTGCCTACTTCACCTGCTAAAAGCTCTGAGGTATCGAGTTAAGTAACACTGCTGCAACTAAACAAGGAATTGTGAGCTATTGGCTAATATTTCACAGAGTTATCTTTCCCAGCAGCAAAACTACTCGTGACTTTCAATGTTTCCCAGCCTCTGGGTGTCAAGAAGAAGAGAAGGACTTCTATGGTCTTCCAATTAACTTCCCACCTTTTTTACCTGCAGCAGAAATGACACATCCAAAGCCTAGAATAAGTTCCGTGCTTCTGAGGTTCCACTGTAATGGTGAGAAAAACTAAACTGTTTTTAGATCCAGAAGCAGAGTGAATTTCATAAACATAGAAGATATCAAGTCTAATTAAAATTATGATTGCATTTACAAAATTGTGAAAACACAGAAATACTTCCAACTTATTTTGAAATCCAAAATTTGACTGGGTCACTGTGTCCAAGTAATAAAACATTCAAATGAGTCATAACATTCTTCAACACACTAAACAAGTTTTCTTCATCAGAAAATTAACCTCCATCAATATGTTGGTTAGATAATGGGCAAAATGTATACAGTCCATCCACATACATATTTCAGAAAACTCTTCTGGCAAAGCAGTCTTACTAATAGGATGGACTGTGAACAGGATTTGGAGAGACAGATTACCCCAGGGGATTGTACTTTGATGTAGAAAACGGGATCAATTACCTCAACCTGCAGTATACTAAAAGAAAATTTACTTAAGATATAATTTCATTTCACACAACTCAAATATAGATTTATATATAGAAAAGAATCCTGGAGAAATTGTGGTGACAAGATTATATGGATTTTAGAGATATAACTAAGTGCAGAGAGACTTAGATAATGTCTGAAAACAAGCGGTAGAGATTGTTGCATAAGATTCCCCTTATTCTTTCTAGCAAAGCAATCACACTTGACTCCAGATTTATTTTTCATTTGTTAATAAGCACTAAAGTACTGGACAGTTTCTCATTAAGAATGAAGAAAAATAGTCTCACAGAGAAATAGCTCTAGAGAATAAGGACATGTTGAAAATTGCAACTCATCAATTAAATATTCAGAAATGTACAAAAAATATGAATCTAGTTTTTTACAGTGTAACTTTAACTTAACAAACAAGATGAGTACTCAAATCACTCAAGCAGCCAGCAACCTATATGATGTAAGAGGCTAATCCAATTATCAAATCTTGAGAGCATATTGTATTAATAAATATTTTTCAACCTAAAAAAATAATATATAAAATTTCAGTGATTATTTGTTGTTGGTTTTCATGCAGCATGTATCTATATCTCCATTTTACACCCTAGATGGTTATTAAAATATTCCTTATCATTGGGAAAGAATAATTATTTGTTAAATATAATGTTGTCATTTCTCTGGCTTAATATCTTTTCTGAGATGAAAATTTGCCTGATTAAACATTTTCGCTGATTGAAAACTTAAGTCACTGAAAAAAGAAAAAAGATTTTTAAGCCTGTAAGAGTACACAGCATAAAAGAGAAGAATAAGAAGAACAAAATGCACAGAGAATTGTCACAGGATGGCTTGGTTGGAAGTGACCTTAGAGATCATTTAGTTCCACCCTCCCTGCCATGGAAGAGACACCTTTCACTAGATTAGACAGCTCAGAGCTCCACCCTACCTGGTCTTGAACACCATGGTTTACTGACATACTTGGATTCCGTGTTTAGCTTGTATTCCAACTTCTTGATTTAGTATTTATTGAGAAGCTGACCTTCTGGAAAGATTGGACATGGTCAAATAACAGTAGTTTTTTAAGTTCTGTGTTTATTTATTTAGTGTCAAATTGTCCATTTTACATTAGTGTCCATGTGAAGAAATATGTTTTGATTTCAGTGGTGTTACTTTGACTTGTTGAAGGTGTATGATTTTATTCAAGATTTTGATAAATTACTATGGTATACATGGCAGCAGATTTGGCCAATAGCCTTTTAATTTTTTTTTTTAATTTATAATACACTGCCCTTATACCAAACATTCAACTGTAACACATAGCTAAACAGAAAGCACTGCAAGGCTCATTTTGCTCTGCTTAAATTCTCTGGAGTCCTGAATCTATTTATTTTAGATTCTAGGCTGTATTTTTCACATGATTCTCTTGTTGAAATGGAAAGGAAAAAAATAACATCCCAGACCACGAGCTATTTTCATTTCTTACAAAAGACGAACACCTAATACTTTTTAACACAGTGAAATTAATTTCACAGAGACAAAAAAAAAAAAATGACAGGCTCAAAGTCAGTTTAAGTGATTGAGGTTTATTCAGTAAAGTTCTGTTAAATCTGCTCAGAGCTATGGCAAGAGGGGAGAGAGGTGGAGATACAAGCCCCAGCATTCTGGAACCACTTTGACTATTGGCTACTGCCAGCTGAAGTATGATGCCATAAAAGCATTTCTGTTGAGAATAAACTCCAAGCTGCTTTATGATTTTTATTCCACCATGGTTTGCCTTCCCTGAGCATTGCACCCCTTCAAGAGCAGTGTTTCATTATCAGGTTTAATGATGGCAGTTTTTACTGAGCAAGGGCTCTTTTCCACAAGAACAGGAGGAACTGAAAGCAGGCTTGCAAGGGGAAGCCGTCAGATTTGGAGACAACCCAAATGGTGGTAGCTCCAGCTCCATGCCTACTCTGGCAGCTGGAGTGGACGCTGTGTTGTGCAACATTCATGTAAGCAAGTCAAAGAAGAAATCACTTTAGAGAACAGCTGAAGAAGGGAGGGCAGGGTAAGCAAAAAGTAGTATTTCTTTTCCCAATGAAAAGAAGTGCAGGAAAGACAGGAAGAATTTTTTTTTCCTGGGTAACTGTGTATTGCCTCTTACTGACAGCACAGCACATTGCTAAGGTTACAGTTTAAACTGTGGAGTTTGTCCCTGTTTCCTAGAATTTTTAATGGGCGTGGGCAGTCATGGCTTGTCTTGTTAAGGAGCAGTGGTTTTCCACTTCATCCCGCAGTTTTATACAGCCTGTGTCATCATTACAGCACAAGAAATAATTAGTCCTGGAAAAAAACTTTTTAACTTTTTTTTTCCTTAATTTTTTCTTCACAGGAGCTGAGCTAATTCTTTTAAAAATAAAAATGTCTCCAGTTAGTTTCCCACACCGAGAGTGTCACAAATTATGTCGATTCACCAAATTGGTGGCTGCCAGCAAATGGCTGAGAATTGCCAGATTCAGTTAAACACTTTGGCTCAGTTAACATCCTCCCATGGAAAAAAGTCATGGGATGGCCAAAAATCAGGCAGAATGATCTGCAGGCTCGAGCCACAGTTTCCACTGCATAGTGTGCTGAGGAATGTTGGGGGGTTGGGTCTGGACACCCACAGAGTCAGCAGGGATCACAGTCCTGCAAACCCACAGGGACTTTTGTGGGATGTTTTTCCTGTGGATTCTTTGGCCTTGAGGTATGCTTGGAAAACCATGTCACACACACGTAGGCCCTGATCGTGCCCGTGTGTTGTCCCTGGCTCTCCATCCCCTAAGGTTTCAAATGTGCCTTGGGGGAATTTACAGGTGCAGAGTGGGAATTTTGCAAAGCACTTCTGCCAGTGTCAACAGAAACTACGTAAAGAAAATGCCTGTGGCTTTTAGTGAGGAGGAATATTTTATCATTCTGGCAATGCCCTCTCCTCGAATAATTGCACTCTCTCAAAACATAAAGACATCTGTTTGCAGGCAACTTGCATTCAGTGCCTTTCATGGCACTAAAGGGATAGATAAGAGAATGTTACTTCATCCCTTCCTCCTCCTGTCAATATATGGACCAAAATATTGGATTTTTTGCTCCTTTCAACCCCTCTAAGGGAGGAGTTGGAGAAGATGACACAGTTATTTATCATGTGCAATTCAGAGTCCTCTATGGTTAGAAATTCTTCTCGCAGCATGAGTTTTCCAGAGGCTGTGTGGAAATGAAAGGATGCAGCTTTCTTTTAATTATTCTGGATTGTTCCTCCCAGTTTAATGTAGAATTTTATTTTTGTGTTGTCAAGGACATCAATACACAGTTCAAGGTTTGGGGGAGGGAGGATGGTGAGGAAAGTAATGAAAGATGTTTGTTCCCTTCTTTTGAAGATAAAATAGGCATCTACAAATGAAAACTTAATAGAGCTAATGCACGGAAATAATTTTACATTGGCTAAGAAAGTAAAGCTTCTCAACAGTGATATATTGGACATGTATATTCTGAAAGAAAAACAGACCTACAATATCACCAGATCATTGCTAACACTTTTAAACGTTATTTCTGTTTGCAGTATGTGACTGTGATTGATCATCCTCTTGCAGATGTGCTGTTACATCCCTCTTTTTCTTATTCTTCTGTCTACAGCAGGCATATTCAGACAGCCAAAATAAACAAGGGTGTTTCTTTAAGCTAGCTACCCCAAAAAAGAAAGAAGTTGCCAGGGAGAGAGATTCTTAACCCATTTCCCAGCCAGAAAAAAAACATTACCAGCAAAAATTATTTCCAGTCCATCCAAGTACAAAGTTCCACATTTAAGAAGCCAAGGATAACCAAAATCTCTTTCTCTCCCTCCCACTTCACTCTCTCTCATTTTTTTCCCCCTGTTCTTTTATTTGGCAAAATAGTTGAAGTCCTGTTTTTTTTAGGTTGTTGGTTTTTTTTTACTTTTTAGTATGTCTAATTCATTAATGTTGAGAATTGTCAAGTATGTCTCTGCTATAGTAAAAAGCTTACAAAAATTAATATTTTTTTCAGGTGAATTTTTATCTTCTTTGTATATTTTTTAATCTGTAACTGAGGCTAAACCATTTCCTATAAAAGCTCATGGGAACAGTATCCACCCCTTAAAGGACAGTGCAGTAAGCAATATTGATTTCTGTTGAATCACCCCCATTTTATAGAACAGTAATAGACAAAATCCAGCCCAGAGTCTGAACATTTTCTAAAAATTAAGCTAATTGAAAAAGCCAAATAAAGTTAGCAATCAACAATTATCCAGTTAAAGCAGGCAAGATCAAATAAATAAATAAGATTAAAGCTCTAGTGTCTATTATTAGCAGACTTGCAGAACGGAATTGAAAAATTCATCAGCCTCAGACAGTAGGTTGATAAGGTCTTCCTGCAGCTAGGCTGGAATTCAGCTATTGCTTTCTATCAACACAGTCATAGAAATAGAAGTTCCTTCTCATCCAAGTGTATCTGAATTTTTGCAGTTTAAAGAGGTAGGCATTTCCACTCTAATTAGACAGAAATCATTCTTGTCTTTGCCTCTGAGTGACAGCATGGTGACAGTTGGAAGACTTTGGCCCTGGTGTAGTTTACAAGCAATTACAAGCTGTACTACTGTGAAGCCACAGACACTGCAAAGCATTTGCAGTTAACAGTTAAGGAAGTGCAAGTCTCTAAAATGTACATAGTTTTATTTTCCACTTCCTGTAGCACAGATGATGCAGAATTCATAACAGATGTTGAATATGTTATCAAAATTACATGAAGGGGATGAGACATTGATCTTTGATCTCCATAGTGTCTGGGAAAATGTCACTGCTTTCCCATTGCTTTTTTACAATCTTGTATTCTGTATAGGTTTTTTACATTAATAGGTGTCCTACTGTAACAATGACAGTGAGAAATATAGCAGGGACTACAGTGATGACAATATGAAACATTCATAAGGCAGTGCTTGGAATGAAAACACATTTACACAAGTTTAAACCTGTCAGTCTGTGTCAAAGTCTTACACCATTAATAAAAATCTTCTGCTACCAACATTCTTCCAGTCTCAGATCATAGATCATTAGAGTCAATAGGAACTTTGCCATGTCTTTCTTTAAGCCTAGACCAAGATCTGAATGCTTTCATTACAGTTTCCACATCATCTATTTTCTTCTGAACTAATAAACTCGGTATATAATGAACACTTTAACTTAGTCATTATTAGGTGAGAATTTAGGCCCTATTTGTGGATAAGGAATACTGTCGTATCCACGTTATTAATGCTTAACATATATTCTGTTTTTAACATAGACACTATAACTGAAAGAATATTCCTGAAAGCTATTTACTTTTATCTTTGAGAAAAGCTCTGGAATGACTACAAACTTCCAAACCTAATCAAAACCACAAAGTGAGGTTTTTTATTGAAGATAAACTGATCATGAACATGGATTAGTCCCTCAGTTTTTAGCAGAATTGAATAGCAGTAGATCTATGCAATGGTCTAGAAGAATAAAAACCTTACCTGCATTCAGAACATTTGAAAATGCAAACAAACCACACAAAATAATTCTGAAAACTGAAAGGAAAGAAGGAAATTATGAGCAAACCTTATCCCTAAAGCCGTTGATGATGAAAGAAAAACTGTAAAGGCTACTGGGCACTAAAACTGCAGCTGATGAGGAAGAATCATAATGCATGATTTCATGAAACCACTTACTGGTAGCCCAGGAAATTTAATTTTACAAATTATATCCTAAACCATCATCTCTGCTAATTAAATTATGTTTCAGAATTGTAATCATCTTTGGAATTTCAATGCTGAGTTTAGCAATTTCACAGTAGCACCACAATATACCACGTGCAGGAGATTCTGCATAAAATAATTGTAATTTTCAAAAATTTAAGCCAGGAAAATTAATTTTACTTCACAGACTAAGTTTCTTTCTAAAATTTCAGGAAAAAGAATGATGAATTTTCAGTTAATAACCCTGACATTGTGTTAATCTTCTTATGTTTATACTTTCTTGCAAAACAACCCCATATAAATTCCTGAGCCGTTTTAAAACCCTTGAAAAAATATCCAGGAACCGAATCTTACAAACTAACTTGTGACTAGACTGCTGTTTAGAAACTTTTAAAAATTTGGGAAAACATGAGGGAATGAATTTTCAAATGTCCCGTGGGAGGACACTAAAATTCTATTCCACATAACGAAGCAGTAAAAAAACCCCAGAGAACTGATGATCACTAACCTTCAAAAAGGATGTCTTTCAGTCTCTTGTCCCAGGCATGTCACCTACAGCCTGAATATCACAGTCCTTGTACCCTTGGTAGCTGTGGATCCACAAAGTTTACATCTTTTCAGGGAATGTTTCACCAGCAGAAAAGAGTTGTAAGACCTATAGTAGCAATAGACTGGTGATCTTAATAGAAAAGCATTGCTGAGGTACATATTTTATATCAGATATTCCTTTTGACATTGCTGTAGACACTGCCAATCTTAATGCCATAATGTCACAGCACTCAAACCAAAATTAATGGGGATCATTTGACTAAATGTTGGTGGCTGTTAGGCAATAGAAGGGAAGGGAAGGGAAGGGAAGGAAGGGAAGGGAAGGGAAGGGAAGGGAAGGGAAGGGAAGGGAAGGGAAGGGAAGGGAAGGGAAGGGAAGGGAAGGGAAGGGAAGGGAAGGGAAGGGAAGAAGAAAAGAAAGGAAAGGACAAATGCTGGATAATTTTACGGCACATTTAATTGTATCTTAGAGCTGACATCTAAAATAGGTCAGTCATTCTTGCCCTGAAAATGACAATTTCTCTGTATTTAATCAAACAGGAATCTGAAGTGTCTACATATGTGAATGTTTTCAAGTATCTACTATTTAATAATATGAGCCCAACTAGTCTTTTTGCATGTTTTGTTTTTTTTTCGTTGGTATTGTTGCAGGTACTGCAAAGAATATAACTTTTTTTTTTTAGTAAGAGAAGCTATTGAAAACCTCGTCTTACTTTTGGAAAACATAGACAAAGTTACAAATGGAGATGTAAAGAACCTATCCCTGCATCTTTCTGCAAATAGTCACAGTTTCTAAGGGTATAAGGAAAAAGACACTAAAGATCAATGAAGTCTGAGGTTGAAGATAAGCTGCACCTTACTAAACATCACTGTTATTTTTGAATGCAATCTGAAACTGTATTTTCATGTTTGAACCCTAGTTTTAACTTTCCTTCTTGCATAGAATTACTCATAGAGGAGTCTAACTCTACAGTGCAATCAGGAATTAGCATGGGCAGAGTGAAATAGGAATTATGCAAGGACAGAAAATTGTAGCTCACAGTAAGAAGCAAAAATATTCTTATATTCAGTGTGAATCCAGAAACGCAATCTGAATTCCACAAAGTCCACTTGGGATAAAAATGAAAGCCCAATGTATTGTAATAACATTAGGAAGTTCATTTAAATGGATTTAAATTGTAACTGTGGTTGTAGGTAGCTATTATGCATATAGTCCAAATTCTACTGATGGAACTTTATAACTCTTTATATTCCTGCATCACAGGAATATAAAGAAAATTTGATCAGTTTTAACTTTCTTCATCATGAGATTGTTTTCCATTATGTTTCTGACTAACACTATGTTAATGGGACTAGCAGTCATGTTGAAACTGCTGATCTTTCTGTTCATCTTTTGCATGCACCCACTCTCCATTTGCACCCGTTTTCTTTCACCAAAGTTTAAAAAACAGCAAATCCCTTTCCATCTCTACACAAGGCAGAGAAGCTTTTTCCTCCTTGGGTGGAGGATGAACATGCCAGCAGAGCCCTGCAGCACAGCACACTGGGGCAGGGTACCCGCCACAGCTGGAAGAAAGCTGCATCCTCTGAGTTCTCCGACTTTGTTTGTGGGCTAACCTCCAGCTGCTAGCCTGACCTTGGGATGCCACTGCATACTTTTGTCCTTTCTAGCATCTGACAGCTTTCTGAAATAATGCCTACAATACAACAACAAAAATACTATGTTTGATATATAGCAGGAGTCCATTGTATCTGCTCTTGAGAAGTGATTAATCTCATCACAGTTCCCTACTCTCTGTGTGTACCATAAGTTTTAGAGGGGACAGACTTGCAGGTTTCCAACTGCTTCTCAAAGTCAAATATCTAGAATAAAAAGGATTTATTTTTCATAGTATTTAAATTTTCTGTGGTAAATGCTAAAGAAGTCTTAGACAAATCTCTTTGACCTTTGCAGGTGTGTTCTCCTGTTTTTTAATCAGTTCTCCTGTGATCCTAAGCTTCATGGTTTTGCAAAGATGGACATGAAGTGTGAAGTGAAGAGATACTTGGTTTAAAATAATTGCTTACCCTAGGCACAATACAGCATAAAAGATCTCTGCCTGCTGGTGGTGACACAGCTTCTCTTGGTAACTGCAGACTGTGGACACAGGTACTGAGCTCTTCTCTGAGAAGATGTGCATGAAAGGAGTCAGGGCATATCAGAGAGGGAATGTGTGAAAGCTCTATACTTCATTTCAGAGAAAAAGTTGCAGACAGATCATCTGGGAGCAAAATGTACTCCTTTGAAGACTCAGCATCTTGTCCTTTATTGTCATTAAATAACTAACACATTCAAAAACATGGTCTTGGGACTCTAAAAATAGATTCAGATTGCTGACCCTTCTTTTCCAAGGTATTAAAATTCAGATACTCAGAAAAATAGAAATTCTTCATGTTCCAATACCGTATTTTTTAGGAAAAATAAAAAATTACAATAAAATAAAAATTAAAATAAAATGTACTATAAACACCTAATCAAAAAATTCATAAGCTTTAGAAATGGGACTAAAGATGCCAAAAAGGAAGTGTGATGACTGTTCTTTGCCATGATATTTTTGTGACATAAAACTATTAATGTTCATGCTTAATTAATATTATTCAAGATGGCTTAAGTTGAAAGCTCACTATGACATGTATAACCCACTTTTCCAAATACATTTGCTTATGATTGTCCTCACTAACATGAAAAACTTTTCAGAAAGGGAAGTGTCATAGTAAATATATTACAAGCTTTGAAAACTATAACATCATTGAGCTGCTGAAAGCCTCCCCTGCTCTTTCTTCAAAGACAGATTATTAATGTACAATAGTACAACCTTTCATATAAGTTCTTCATAATGAATGCAGTAGTTTTGATATAAAATTACTTCTTCCATAGTAATGTTTTACTGAATATGTATTCATAACTGCATATATTCATGAAAGATAGAACAAAATGTTCTAGTATGGGGTTGTGACACAATTGAAATTCTAATTTTAAATTAGGTCAAAACATATAAGAAAAGGCTTCAGTGTGTGTAAGTTGATGCAGTAATTTCTATATGACTCATTCAAATCCTACCTCAAAGGGTAATTGTTATAACCATTCATGATGAGAAAGTCTATCAACTGCTTTTCAATGCTTTAGGAGGTTTGTGGCAATTATTTCTCTTAATAAGTTCCTTTTTATTTCAGTAGCATATTGATTAAGAACAAAGAACTACTTAAAAATAGTAATGCTGTTATCCTTAGAGTGCAAAAGACACTTTTTCCCCATTTTTACTCCAATTCATCACTACAAATATTTAAGATATTTATTTACTCTTTTTCTCTTTCCAAATTATAAAAGCATGTAAAATCAAATAAGACATTTTAAATTGTTACTGTAAATGTCTTCAGATTCTGGGATGTAGTTTATAATAGTTTTATTCCTTCTTAAAAAAAAAAAATAAGGAAAATCCTCTGAAGTGGAATTTGAATTGGTGGCTGTAGATGCACTGCCAGCAGATATTTTTTGCCTCCAGTTTGTCTCTCAGCTCTCAGGGTCATTCCCCTGCCACTTTGCAGGATGGAGGAACTATATCAGCTTGTATCAGATAAAGTCAGACACCTTTGTGCTCTGTGGAACCTGCCTGCCTGCCAAGGATGAGTGAGGGCACACACGAGATCTCCTGCTGGCAGCGGCCAAGGGATGGTAACCTGTGACTGGAAGGAAGCAACAAATTGCCTTGGGGCAGAGGGCAGGGAAAGGAACAGAAATGTGACCATCAGGCGGGACTGCAAAGCCAGGCCTTTGACACAGGCTCCTAAATCTAAAGCTGGGCGATCAAAAACTAATGTGCAGTACTTGGTTTCGGTGAGAATTGCAGAGCAGAGTGCACTTTAAAACAGGCTATATATATGGATAGAAAATAATACCATTCAACATCAGTTGTTTCAATCTAGCCAGTATGAACAACACCTAAGCTGCACATGCTCCAAGGTACTCAACTAGGCTTCTTTTACAGTCAATGAAGAGAAATGAACACCTTGAAAAGTGCAATTCATCCTTTGCTGTTAAAGATTTCTACCATATGTGATTTAGCCTTTGGGGTACCTTTCTCTCCAGAGACCTCAAAGTCAGCACAGAATTCTTACTATTTGAAGAACTTAAGTTTGATGGAAGGAATCCCACTCAAATTTATCATGGGCAGCTGTTATTCCAGTTTTGAACAGAAATATTTACAGGGTAAATTAATCTTGGATGAAAATAGTAAGTTATTTTGCATATTGCTGCATATCTGAAAATCAAGTGTATATTTTAAGAAAAAAAAATCTGGAAAGCATTCTTCGGATAGTCTCTTCAGGAAGTCTTACAAAAAGACAGCTAAAACCGTGAGCAGTAAAAATTACTATGTTTTAAACACATAGGCTGTATTTTTGATAAGACTTTACCCTGAGGATGTAGCTCTTTCTCTCTTTTCTTCTAGCACTGATGTCTGTGTCAATGAGATTTTGATTGCTCAGCTGAGGTTTTTGTCTAACTCAACCGAGCTCTCTACTATATTGTAAACTAATTTAAATCTTGGCAAAGAAGGTATAAGGTACTTATAGTAAAGTGAAGATCTGATCAAGAATTCACTGCCAGAAATGACAGGGGTTTTGGGCAATAACACAAGCCTTCTAAGAAGATAGTGTATGACTAATTCCATTTTACACTTATTTTTCACAAAATAACTGATTCTCTAAGATATAGGAAACTAATGGAGAGTCAGTCTTCCTACAGAATTTTTTAGCATTGTCAGCGGCACAACTTCTTGGACTAACTAATGTCCACAGATTACTCTTTTACAGATTTACTTGACAGTTTCAGAACAATCTGATTAAATACTGGGCATTGAGATAAGATTTAATATACTACTTCAGGTAGCTACTGCATCTTCTTAAATCACCTACGCTTTTGAATGATGACTGCATACCCTCCTGATGAAAAAAAACTTCATGCTCTGATCATATGATGAATTTTTCTAATCTGTAAAATTCAACACATCAATTAATCAACTAAATAGCTCTTTTGTATCAACACCCATGAGTGTTTTCCCAAAGTGTGGTTAACATGCTTTTAGGTGAGACTAAGCCAGAAACAATGGCAACGTTTAGGAAAAGAAAAAAAAAAAAAAGACTAGGGGGATTCTACCATGATGCAGAAAGAAGCCATGGAAAAAGTAGTGTCTCATAAAATAGCATCATTACATGAAATGGTGGCAAATGGTGGCAGCTTGATGCCAAAGCAAAAGAGAAAGTTGGGCTGTTGACTGGAGACATCTTAGACACAGTCACAAAGTGCACACCTCAAGGGCAGCATGAGAGGGAGATCCAAGATGCTAAAGATTTATACTTTCAATTGTCAGCTTCTTATGAGAATTATAGAGATGATAAACTACTCCACATGCACTATTTCTGATAACTCTATCCTTTGTTGGTAATTTGGGATGTTTTTGAGCTTTACTGCAAATAGTTCAAAGATTATGAGTTCAGAGAAAGTGTTGATGACAGCCCAGTTTAATTTCTATCTCATTTAAGTAAATCATTCAAACGTACTCACCTAGGGTGAATGTACTCACCTTTCTTTCACATAGACTCATATGCTAATATTAATAAAGAAGACCATGGCTTTTACAGGGAAAAATAATCTTCTTTATTAGTATTAATCTTTATTTTAATATAGTTAACTCAGAAAGCATGTTGTTAATAGCAGCAAGGCTGTGGGCTTGATTCCTCTATGGGTCATTCATTTAAGAGTTGAACCTGATGATTGCTGTGGTTTTCTTCCAACTCAGAATATTGTGTGACTCTGTGACTCTGTATAGATGAGTAGGATGGGGAAAAAAAAGAGCTCTTTCGTTTCTTCTAAAGCTACCAAGTAGTCCTATAAAAGTTACTCCTTATTCTATCACTATCAAAAATTTAACTACGTGCAGAAGTGTTTCCTTCCAGAGGCTGGCAATAAAAAAGAAAACTAAAAATAAATTCTCAGCTTCTCAAGTATTTTCAGGAAAAAAAAATTATTTATTATTTGAAATATTTTATTAAGTTGCAAAAAAAAAATTGGAAGAAAATTAAAACAGGATTTTTTTGTTTGATTTGAAATCTAGAATTTTGATTTAATGTAAACATTAATGTTTCACTTTCAAAATCTTGAAATAAAAATGTTTTTTTTTCTCAGTATTATTGCTTTTAGGTACATTAAAAAACCATCTTTTCTCAGTTCTGGCCATCCTCTAATTTCTGATCCTTTTGCCACATCCTAAACAAGGCAATATATATCTACTCTGGAAAATTTTTAACTCTAAAGTCTTCATCCAGACTAAATTGAGTTAAATATTGGATACACGAATCACATAACTTAGAAACTTGGTCACTTCCCTGGATTTCTTCTATTGAACGTGAAAATATCATGGCAGACTTCAAATAAGCTGAAATACTCTTTGGGACACATAATTCTCTGAATGGGTAGTTTAAAGTAATGAATAACGAATCCTTCTTTGCCTGAATTTGGTGGCTAAAATTTAGGTTGAAAGGTATGTCTTAAGTAGCTGATAAACTACAGTTGTTTGGGGTTTCTTTTGATAATAAACATTATTTTTTCCCACTGTAGTGAGTACATATTTTCCTGTTTTCCCTATACTATTTCAATTCTGCATTGCAAAGTGCATTAAAAATACTGAGCATTATTTATCCATTTTCAATAAAGTCCAATTCTGTAGCACACACAAACTTAAAAAAAGTGTACCAAACTTTGTCCATTAGGGTTTTGCATTAAAGTATGACTACATTATTTCACTATTAATGATGTAAATAAACATTTACTTGTTTCTCTTCAAATCAAGTTGCCTTCTTCAAGAGCAGCCAAGGACTGGCAGTCTTATAGCTGCTTATCCTGAATCTCTTATCCACCAAGTTGTTTGAAATGTTTCTATTTATTATTCTTCTACTGTTTTTAGAGTTTATATATATGACTCTGTCTGTTACAACAATTGAAAATTTTTGTTTCTATTGATCAATGTTTGAGAAATGTGTGATTCATCAACTTCATTCTTCTTTGATTCATCAACTTCATTCTTCTTTGCAAAAATAACTTGGATTCATGTCTGAAATGTAACAAATTTCAAAAGACAGATTAAGCAAAATTTACAGCTCCCTGCCTGACCTAGAATCCAAACTTATATTTTTTTTCATTTCTGAAAGAACATCTCTCTTTTTCCTGTTGCTGTATAAATTCATACAAAACAGGGATAAAATGCCTGGGTTTTGATCCTGCTGTTCAGCCCCTGTGGACACCACTGATCCCATTGCCAGATCATGGCCCAACTGAATAAGCACAGGAAACAATGAACTGACTGAACACAAAAGGCTGCCACTGATCTCTGTGGGTGTTTTGCCTCAATGAAAATGAGTCCTTAACTAATAGAATCAGAGCTCTAAAGCTTCAATAAATATGCATGCCTGGGGCTGCTAATTGTTTTTAATTTTCAACATTTGAAAAGTATATTTATTTTTTTTTTAACTAGAGAAACAAAAAGAGGAGGAGGAGAACATTGGATTTGTGGGTGAATCATTTTTTCCCACCTAGATTCAGTATTTTTAATAATACGTAGCACTGCAAAATACTAATTTCAAGACTTGAAGAAAAAATAGTAATACTGTGTAGGGGTAGAATAGTATTAAATAATAAGGAAATTATAAATTTATAACACCTAGGCCTAGGATTAAAGAGTTTGGCCTTCCTTAAGATTTTTGATTGGTCAGTCTGTTAGCAATGTGTTTTGTGACTCTGTCTTATTACAACTTCTATGCTCTACTTTACTGATTTGTATGTATAAGAGTGATATAAATTGTGCCTACTCCTTACATTGAAAAGTTTGGTGGCAGTTTTTATGGAGTGTTCTGAGACAATTTGATTGAGATAATTATTTTATGCATGATTTCAATGGACAACAAATAGAGTTATTTACAAGATAAATCTACTTTTGGCATGATTATTAATTTCACTCCTTTAGAAGAGATTAAGAAGCACTCAAGGTAAATTTCATGGGGCATTCAATAATTTTGTTAATATAATACAGTTAAAACCAGGACACTGAAAACTTCCTGATTTTCAGAGAAGGAAAAAGTCATTTCACAGAAAATTCAGTCTGCTTGAGGCTGATCTTGTCTTTCTCCTACTTCTGATTAAAGATTATGGCCACCATTATCCATAGTCATGTGTTTGGTACTTCTACTCACCTTCTTCTTTTTCCTGGTTTGCAATGTGGTGGGTCACATTATGACAGCTTTTCTGTCAGCCTTGAACAGTTCTGCTCCTGCAAGAGCACTTTGTATGGTTGGTTGCATGGGTCTGTATTATTCTTCTTCTTTATGCATACTAGAATTTACAATGGAATTGTGAAGGAATTATAGAAGATTATAGAGGAAGCCTAAGCGTGTATTTTGGATTGCATGCTTAAGTTGAAGATATCTAATGTTTATCCAGCTTCTGTTTGGAATCAGACTGTTCCAATTGAAATCTTTACTTAGCAACAAACTTGTTAAGACTGGGAGCAAGAAAATTAGACACGAAACAGAAAAAACTAATAATTGTGAATTCTGACTGATATCCACTATGTGTAAGAGGGAATTAAGGAATATTTAATACAGAATACTTCTAGAAGTCTTCTGTGGAAAAAAAAAAGACAGATATTACAAGCAATAATTTTCAGTTCTACGTGTGCTATTACACATTAATAAATCATGCAAATTAATATATATTTCACCTCATCACAGCAACATTTCATTAAGAACCTCATTACAGACTAATACTTCTCATTATTGTCAGGATGCAAATCAACAGATCTCAATGGTCAGTAATAAAATAAAAATAAAGAAACCCAGGAGATGTTTCTGATGTAGTATTCCTCCATCACAAGTAGAAGTGGAAATCTCAGCTTTCTAATTGCTCCAGTTGTGTTCTCCCAGTTTACCTTTACTACTCCAATTTGCACTGTGAGACAAACAGAAGAAATATTAATGTTGAGAATGGGCCCAGTAAAAGAAAAAGTTTTTCAGTTAGATGTGGTCTCATCTTGTTCCTCAGGTAGCTCTGTACATGTTAGTGCCATGCAGGTGATAGGACTTTCAGCTGCACTCTCTGCTTCCAACCCGAGTGAAAATCATTAAATTCAGAGTAACATCCTTAAAAAGTGTAATTTTAGTGAATTTACTGTATACTGTATCAGCTGTGGGACAGCAGATGCAAAAGATATGGCTTAGTGAGTTGTACCATTTGGAAAAACTGCAGGTATATAATTACTTGTTTGCCCATTAGAAGTTGATTTGATATTTAGGCATACTATATTTTTATACCACATGTGATGATGTGTTTATTTTGTTACCAAGATTGCTTCCTTGAGGGTGACTCACTGAGAAAGCTAAAAAAAATGCATAATTGCATTAATTTTCTTTGGCTCACTTTCACCTGTGCTTTAGCAAGTTTGGTAATTAACAATAAATTCTTTTTTTCCTTCTTACATACAATAGTAAAAGCTGAATCCTTTACTTTTCTTTAAGGCATGATTTTTCCTCTTGCAGTTTTAGAAATTTATCTTATGTGTGTATGTGTGTTTCTCTACATATGTGGACTGTTAACAGTTTCTGACCTGGTAAGGCCATCAGGCAGGAGAATAAGGTGACACATTCATGGACAAGCATGTCCTAACTTGATAAGATTAATGAATTACCCCAGTGCTCATACTTAACTTTGATTCAGTAAAGTATCACATACCTCTCTATGTTTGATATATAGACAAAATCTCTACAGAAAGAATAGGATATTAAGAACTAAAAAGAAAAAAGAAGAAAAAAAAAACAAAAAACAAACAACCAACCAAAAAAACCTAGCCAGATGCTACACCTTAGGGAAAACTCTTAAGGACTATGCAACACAGACACTATCCAAATCCTACCAGAGGAACATAATCCTAAAATTGGCCTTCTTAAACAGGTTATCAGTTTCAGAAAACCTGAAGGAGGAAGCTCACTTCAGTGGAGATTAAAGGAACTCTGTGTTGATGCTGTCATCTGAAACAAGTACATGGTTTGTTATCAGATGACTCACAGAACCTGCAGATTCTCACAGAATAGCATTGAAAGATTTGCCACCTTGATCAAAATGTTGCAAGCATTTACACTCAGCAAAAAATTTGTTTAGATTTTAAATAAATGCTTTTTCTTTTTTCAGTGTCCTTTATTTGATAGCAATGTTTCTCAATAGCAGTTTAAACAGCTATCATGTAGTCCACGTAATAAAATATGGATTCTATCATGTTTTTCTGAAGACATTGTTTCCTCACACTTTTACAAAGAAAAAGCAGCAGAGATAGAAATAAATTGATTTTCTTAAATATTTTTTATTTCAAATTTTATGTATATAGATGGAACTTGCAAGTTGAAATTAATTTTGTTCTACTGTTACCCATATACAGAGTACAGGCAAATAAGCATTAATATGTATCCTTGTCTATTCATTACATTAATGAAAATAGTCTGCATAAGGCCTTGGACAAAATAAATGAGCAAACTCTGGACTGCACAAAATTGCTGCTTTATTAGGCTAGCTGTAAATGACTGCCACTCTGGAATGAAGAGAAACCAACAGAGTAAGTCCAGGGATTACTTTGAGCTGCATTTCTTTCTTGGCTGCCGTACGTCTTTCCCTCAAATCCAGTGGAATCCAGTTTCCCATTGAACATGCAGGAAAAAACACAAAAGAAACAAAGGTGAAAGGTAACTGAGAACTAAGGTGAAAGTAGAATAGAAAATAGAAAACTGAAAAATCAGTTATAGATTAAAGCATTACTAATAAACAACAACAACAAAATCCTCTGGAAAGGAATCAGGTTGTGCTGCATGTCTGGCAAGAACCCAAAGCTCTTACATCAATGACATCTTTCTGTGACTCCAAGTTGTCATTTAACCCCAGCTGGCAACTCAGCCCCATGAGCCACTCACTCACCTCACCCAGTGGGAAGAGAATTGAAAGGTCAATGGGAGAAAACTCACGAGTTGAGAAAAAGAGAGTTTAATAGGTAAAGCAAAAGCACACACACAAATGAAGCAAAACGAGGAATTAATTCACCACTTCCCATGGGCAGGCAGGTGTTCAGCTATGCCCAGGAAAGGAGTGCTCTGTTATGTGTAGTGGTGACTTGGCAAGACAGCCTCCACTCTGAATGTCCTCCCCTTTCCCATCTTCTCCCAGCTTTCTATGCTGATTGTGACGCCATATGGTATGGATTATCTCTTGGTCAGATGGGATCAGCTGGTCAGGAAGTATCCCCTCCCAACATCTTGTGCATCCCAACCTCCTCACTGGTGGGGTGAGAAGCAGAAAAGACTTTGTGTAAGAATTTCTCAATGATAACAAAAATACCCTTTGTTATCAACATTTATTTGAACACCAATCCAAATCATATTACACTATGCTACCTATCGAGAAGGAACCAACACATTGCAATTTTCAAAGATCTTTTCAGATAAGTGCATTAAAAACTATATATTCACTGTCCTTTAATGAAAATCATCTGGGACATGCAAAAAAAAAAGGTTTTGGGAAGCAAAGCAAATATTGTTAGAGCTGCCATCTGGTAGAATAACAGCTGATCAGAGAAAGGTAGCAGAAACATGAGGAGGTGGCACTCACAGAAAAAGACAACTCTCAATTTGCAGGAGGATATTACCCTTATTGTAAGTGAAATCTTTATCCCACAGAGTGAATTGAATTTCAAAGATTTCATATCCCTTTTTTCAAGAAGTTTTAAGAGTTGCCTACAATAAACGATAATCGCTTTGACTTTCCTTCATTGTTAAAAAGTCATGTTCAAAAAGCATGGCTTTATTCTTTATCAAAGCACATGGCTTGCTAGCTCACAGGAGATTTAAGAGGTCTTTTTAGCTTGGTTAACATTACTGTGAATCTCTGCACATAAAAAATTTCACAATTGATGAATAGTGAATTGGTGAAAGTATTTGAAACCCAAAACACATTAGGGGGTTACGAATCATTAGAAGCCTGGATTCAGATTAACTCCTACAACTATGTTACCATCAGTGCAGTTAATGTTGATGAATTTGCACTTCTACGATAGTGCTAAGATCTGCTAGAAATGCTGGAAAGGGAGTGATTTGAGACGGTGTTTATCCTACAGCTGTCATTGGAACATCTGTGGTGGTCAAGATAGAAACAGGGGTCAAAACATACTAAGAAGAGGTGATAGGTGGTCAAAATATTTGTGCTATAAGAACATACATCAGGGAGAAATGTTGCACTGGAAAACTGCATTTACCACAAATGCTTTTTGTAATTCACAGGGAATAGATTAAACCCCATGGCTTTCCCAGGTCAATATTAGTTTTATCAGTTGTAGCAGGACAGGAAAAGCCTTACATTTATGGGTGAAAACTATGCTTTTCTTGCAGAGAACAACTGAAAGAGGTAAATGATATTTAAAGATTCCAAATAGGTAGTAACAAATGCATTTCATTCTATTAGCAAAACTGACAGTTTGCTAACTTTTCATTTTAAAACCCTCTTTTTGTTTTACTGGGAAAAGGACTACTTTTTGTTGATTGTCTTTCTGCATTGTAGTTGGAATAAAAGAACGTACAAATACATGGATGAGAAGTTATGGAATTTAAGGTTATTATACACTTGCTGAATTTAGAGCAACAATTCATCATTTCATGAAATGTTTTTTGAAACATCTAGGTACTATAAATGTATGGCTTATTGATCATAAAATTGATAAATGTGTTAATATTTTATAGGAGAAAGCTAATGTATCTTGCAAATGACAACAGGACAAGCTGTCAGCTGCACTTTTCTTAGTTGCAGTAGAGCATAGGTTTTGCCATTGGACCCTGCTGTTTGAAAGATTAAATGTTTTACAGGCACACACCCCAGCTCCTTTCAGAATGTGCTGTCACTGATCATACTTCAGGCAAAACTCCTGCAGCGTGTTCTGGATGAAGCTCCCAATACATATTTGATTGCTGTTGCCATGTGTTCAATGTTTGTGGAAAATCTTAGTTCAGATACTTGTGAAGATGCCAGGCAAAAAACTGCTGAAGGAAATCCAAGAGATTTCAATCAGAATAAACAAAAAGCATGAGGGTGATTAAAGTACATCTAACAATTGATTTATGAATCAGAATGTAGAGACACAGAAAACAATGTAAATCATTTATCACCCTTTTATTATAGTAAGCACACAAAGGGCAATAGAGACTCCACAGAAGACATAAATCAAGATGCCTGTCTGAAAAAGATGAAAGTATAAATTTTAAAAAAGGCATTGAAAGTGATGGCAATTTGGAGGGGTTGAGTAAGGGTTACATTTGATTGATCACATGCTAATCCTTTTTGGACATTTCAAGATTGTGGATATTCTTTTTATAATATATAAAATACGAGTGAAGTAGAGAAGCTAATACCCATTCTTAACTTCTCTGTTGTGAGACATTGAGGATAAGTAAATTTCCCACGGACTTAAAAAGATAAGAGCAGGTGAAAGCAGTTTCCATGTGAAAGAAAGCAACCTATGAAGAATATATGTCACTTAAAGTAGAAGTACTCATAAAGTCATGAAAAGACATTTTATTTCATTTGGGTTCTGTGTATTTTTTTTATTTTACTTTTACTTTTTTGTTGTTTTTTTTTTTTTTGTTTGTTTTTTAATGAGAAATTCCTGATGAGGGGAAGCTTCTTGTGCAGCTGGAAGCAATGAAAAAATTCTGTATTTCTTCCTTAGGACCATAGCCATGCATAGCCACTATGACTTATTTCACTTACTAAAATATACTTAAAAAACAAGACAGAAATTTGACTGGGAGGCCATTATTTTTACATGATTGTCATAAAAGAGTTCTTTCAAAACTTTCACGGACATTTCCTTCTTTAAGAACCCCAGGGTGGCCCTTGGCTCCCCATTCCCTGACCCCACTGTTGAGCACCTCCATCTTGCTACTTCTTGGCTCTTGGCCTAAAAGGATCACGTAAGACACTGCAGACAGAGCCAGTCTTAAGTGCATAGCAGAGAGCCAAGAGATAATATTAAGGAAACAAACCAACAAACTTTTAGAGTTAGTTATCAGAAGAAGCTGTTTAGAAATTCTCCATCTGTGGCAGTACCCAAAACTTGAGGAACTATCTCTAATACTGAAGATAACCATTCTTAGAAGAGGATATTGGACCAGCTGACCTTCAATAGTCAGCGATTTATTTTTTTTTTCCTTTTGTATGATCATTAAATGGATTAGCTATTCCTGACTAAATAAGCCTAAGTAAGATACACACCAAGCCTTCAAGCTGGAAATAGCTCATGAGTGCTAATATGCAATAGGATTTCCTGACAAACTTACATTTAGTTCAATAAGTGGATCAGATATCCCCAAATATTCTTCAAAAATATAAATATGAAATCCAAATATACAGCTTTGTCTCCCCATGTATGATTAACTATGTTATACTTTTTCTTGGCTTCATGAACTCAGATACTAGCAGAAAGCATTAAGCCCATTTTATCTCTCAAAATTCTTTGTCTTAACATTAGTCCTTTTAAGGTCTCTTGAAATGAGTTTGGTCAAGAACTCACAAAGGATCCATACATAATAAAAATAAAATTAAGCAGTCATTAAAATTTAAAAGAAATCTCATACGATAGTTTTCTAAAGAAATCGGCTTAAATTTTCTTACTAGCAGAGACAAGATGTTGGTGTGTTTGTGAATAAGTATCAATGTAAGACTTTCCCAGCTTCTAGTATTTAAGGCCAACTAAATGTTGTAAACTGCCATACAGAAATAAGAACCACAGAAGGCCTATTGCCCTGATACATTCTGGAGCCAAAAAGCTCAATAGAAAAACTTAAGATGAGTTATTTTCTTCTCTGTACAAATAAAGCAAAGCTCCAAAGTACGAAAAATGTTCAATTATTAAATCTGTCCCTGAGCCAAATTTCTGTTTCTTGGAGAAAAAAGCCAAATTTCTGTTTCCATACTTTTAATAGACTTTTGACGTTCTATTCCTAAGGCAGGAATATGACTGCAAATTATTAGAGATAATGTGTCCAACATGAATGCAGAATTTTAGAGAAGGGCTGCAAAGTCTAATTCCACTTTCAGAGCTAAATTTTATGGAGGAAATTCTTCCAAAATTTCCGTTGAGACATTTCATTTATAAGACTGATAATTCTACAAGTTTTAAATTCAAGTGAAAATAAACTGCAATTTCCAGATTTCTTCTTTGAAAAAATATGTCAAAACAACACTGGTTCCACAAATTTCACAATTCCACAATATGGTTTTACAAATTTCATTTTAGATTGCATATTGACCAAGTAATATTGTTATTTTATCACTTGATGAAAGAAAAATTTCAAGCCAGTTGAACAAAGTGGCAGTTACAGGGACCAGAGTTTGAAATTAGCATCTGTCTAATTGATGACACTCGGTGGAACCAGTATCACATTATAGGGGATGTAGCTGCACTCCACAGCGCTGTCAGACACGCTTAATCTGTTCCACCACCTCGCACCACGCAGAGACATTAGCTCTATTCAATGCTACAGCCCTGCTGTTTTAATGTGATAGCTTCCAAGGGCTCAGCTGGTGCTTCCATGTGATACTGTACTGAACATTGCTGCACTGGGAAGCTTGGACATTGCTCACTTTAGAAATAACCTTTGAATACTATTTCTCTCTCAGTACAGAAGAATAAAGGAAACATAGTTGACTTCATCCCTACTACTTGTCAGATGCTAAAAATATTAACAAGATAAATTATGGTTTTAAAATATGGTATAAGAAATGCCATAGTTTTTTCAATAATAATGGTGTTTACATACACCTATATAGAATATAATTTTAAACAATTTTTTTAATACAGTTGTGGTTACAGAGGAAAGAGATGGAGATATTAGCACTGTTTCATTCCATACCATCCACAGCATGGCCATGGTGAGGTTTCAGCAGAAAGGAGCTGATGCCAGAAATGGAAGGGTTTCCATCTTTTGTCTGGCTTAAGGCAGGGTGTATACAGCCATCGGGTCAGTTTGGCAGGTCAAGCCCCTTTCTGCTACCAGTGGCTCCTTTTCCCATTCCTCTGAGCTGAGGAAGGTGCTGAAAGACAGTGCTGGTAAGCCCAGGATATTCTTCTGAGAAAAAGAAAAGGGAAAGAGCAACAGTGGTACAGAGTGAGCACCAGCAAAGCCCCGTGGAGCAGGACTCCACCACTGCCACCACTAGAACCACCAAGCACTCCAGTCCCACTTCTGCAAGGTCAGGCCCAGGACAAGATTCCCCTAATCTGTTTCAGACCTCTGTCATGTCCCACCTGGTTTTGTCCTTATTTTTCCATTGTTTTTAGGCTAGGTAGGGAGGAAAGTTAAGCTGTGAGGCTCCCTGACATACTGGCTTTCTTTTCCCATAGACTATGTGGCCAGGGCAGGGCCAGTTGTCATTTTGCCTTTGTCTGGGAAACCACACTGGGTATTGTCTTCAAGAAAAATTTTTGTTTGCTCAGTGGTGAATATCCTTTTGTAGGTAAAACACTCTTCCTTTTCTGTGGGATCACAGCACATCGTTCCCAATGTCCAGAGATGCCAGGAGAACCCTTGGGGGTCTCGGAAATCCTGGAATGTTGCCAAGAGTGTTTGGTGGCTTGATTTTTGATCCATCCACAGAAGTAACAAGAGTTTGAGGACATGAGAATCACTTTAGAGTGAAGGGTGTAAAAGGGACACATTTAGAGGGTGAAATATAAACTTTAAGGTTTTTGGTACAGGGGGGTTATGGAGACAAGATGGAGGGATCAGGGCGTGTCTCGTCCTTCTTCTTTCTTCTTCTTGTCCTCCATCTCCTGTGGTGATGTTGGCACTTGGGGATTGGTTTATGGTGAAGGTGCACTTGCTAACATGGGTGAAAAGTATTGGAAAATAAAGGTAAATATAATGTACATAGATTTTAGTATAAAAAGACATGACCGCCCCGTGGGTGGTCAGAGTGCCTGTGGCTGCCTTGCAGATCAGACCTTTGTTGGGCAGACAGAAAATTTTGTAGATAAGAAATAATAAACAATCTGAAGACCGAAAAGCTGAAGAGTCCAGACTCGTCCTTTGAAACGCGTGCCACCCAAGCACCACCCTACCCGTGTCCGGGCAGAGACAGACAGCCGAACCCGACACTTTTCTACACTCTTTTATTAATATTATTGTAGTTACTGTGATTTTTCAATAAATTGTGAGTCCATCTCATAATTTTTCATTAATGTTTTCTTCAATCAGAAGGGAGCAGTGAAAAGGGGGCAGCTCGAGAGGATTTAAATTTTCTGCTCGGTTTCAAACCAGGACAATAAATATTGGAATCTGTCATTTCACTCATGTTTTCCTTGTCTGATGAGAGTGCCTCCAGACTAAAAGCTATCTGGGTGATAACTGCATTTGACATTTTGTCCCCGTGCACTTTCACTTGTGGTCTGAAGGTTTCTAGCAACCAGCTGGAAACATGGGCCTGTGGAAATGGCTTCTCTGAGGATCTAGAAAATGCTGAAGACAGTATGCTGATCTCAGATGGATAACAAAGTTATCCTTTACTGATCCAAAAGCAAAAAAAGGATGTAAGGATCTGATCACTATCACCATATAGCCTAACTTCAAGAGATCTAGTTTGACTCAAACATACTTCTCATTATATACTGTTTACACCCCGCTCTGTTCAGCCTAATCAGTGGGTTGCCTCACCTCTTATACACACAGTTTTTAGTTCAGAGTAAAAAGTACATGAGCTTCTAATCCAGCAGTGAAAATCTGCAGGAAGATAGCTGTTTTTTAAAAGTATTATATTACCATACATCATAAGACACTCAGTCTAATTTCTAGCATATCCTAGGATCATGGGCCTGTTGTAGAGCCTGGCTGTGATTATAGAAGTCCTGTAACTGGACCAAGTAGGTAGATAAATCCTTCCATTTTTTTCTTTATAGAAACATAAAAGAAAAATTCAAGCAAGACATGAGCTGAAGAATTGCAATCTTTTGATGACACAAAACATGAGCTCTAGTCTATAAGTAAGTATTAGCATATTTTTTTTTTCTGCTGGAAAGTTTCTAGTTTGGTTTCTATAGAACATAAAGTTATTAGTATTTTAGCATCTTAGGAAATCTATCATACCAGTTTCTATGAAATGAATTCCCTGAAACACAGAGACAAAATTTTAATAAAAACTCTGACTGCACTGGGTGCTACAGTATGACATTCAAATAACTTTCTATCTCTTGGAAGTTTGAGGAGGAATTTTCCTTCTGAGAATCCATAAAACTGAACTGGAGAAAAAAGACAAGTTGGGCAAAAGCCTATAAAGTCACTGATTTACTTCTGAAACTTGCTTGTACTGCACCAATGAACTGTAGATGGAGACAGCTAGTTCTTCTTTTTAAATGTTTAACTCTGGAGCTCGGTTACACTGGATCTTGCCATCTGCAGCATTGTGTTCTACATTTTACTTTTTCCCCAAAGTCTTATGCTTGGCTTCACTCTAGGTCATCACAGGGTAGCTCTTTGTAGATATATGCCATCATTTTCAACCAAACCCACTGTACTTCTCTGTCTGATGTTCATAGCATTCCCATAAACAAGACATTGTTCAGTCAGTCACACCTACTAACCAGATCAATACATCTTAGAGCAACATGATCACCTGTGTGCACTTACTGAATCACACCATCTCTTGGCTGTTTGGAGATAGCTTGAGCACTCTTCTGGGTATTTATCCATCCTTCATGCCTCTGATTGGCATGTTAAGTACTAATATTTGGAAAACTGGATACAACTTCCATGTCTTCCCTCCATATTTTTAGGAAAACAGTGTAAAACAATATTATCTTCAATTTCAAATAATCATTAGCCCCAGTTGACCTATTCTAATTACAGGCCATTCTCTGCTAAGTCTTGCAGCCTGCTTTCAATTCTCTTACAGATTTCCATTCATTTGCCTTTTAAGATGGTGAATATTTTTCCCTCAGGTTTCACTCCAACTACCAGGAAGTCTATCTAATATTGTTAGCACACTTGTTCTTGGAGCAATCATAAGAAATTGTCCTTGCAACAAGTGGAGAGTAGAGAATAACTCTGTCAATGTTGCAACCATCATAATTGAGCACAGCAATGAAATCTCATGCTCTAGTGCCCTTTTGTCAGGACCAGTTTTATGTCTAGAACCAGACCTGGGGCAAAGACAAGACTCAGATCCAGCAGCAAGCTTTTGGCAATTCCTTAACAGTCACTTCTTTTTACACTGGAGTTCTTAACCTTCAAAAACTGTTTTTTATGCCCTAGACTTAAAATATCCCTTTATTTGATCTTCATAACCATGCCTAGTATTAAGGTTTTCCCTCTGAGCCCTTCTTCATGCTATAGTGTCCCCTGCAGGTATCTGAAATTTTGAGTCTTTTGCCCACAATTTCCTGCAGGCAAGTGGTACTGACTGGTTTCCTCAGAAGAGAAGAACCTTTGCAGGATCTTTGGCTGTAGATGGCTCCTACAGCTTTGCCTGTGAGACATCAGAGATCTCTGTATCTACATAGCTCTCTGAAATTGTTTGCCTTTTAACAGAGTGAGCCAAAACTATCTAGCTACAGGGGCTGTATTTGTAAATGTGGAGGTTTTAACTCTAGTGCACACTGATCATTTAGAAATTAAGATTTTGTACTCACCAGATTTTCTGGGTATGCACAAATCAGCTTGATATACATTAGACACTACCTGCTGACATGTGAAATGAGCCAAATGTGTCCAGGAAATTTGATAGAGCAGTGCAAGGGGGCATTAGTTCACTATTGAAAGAACTATTCATTAGTAGGTGGCAAATGCACTTCCTCAAACTTGTAGCACATTTGTGTTGAGACTATGCCAAAGAATTCCACTAATTAGAACTGGAAGATATTAAACATGTTCTCCATAATATTTAACATAATTTGCTACAACAGCCTGCTAAACCTTTCTTGCTCCAGACATAGAATTTATGTGCTAGTTTCCCCTGTTCCTCATTCATTAAATTTAAGTAATGCTGTTTGTATCATGTATTCTTGCAAAGTCTTTTATTTAGCCTTCTCCAAAGGCACCATAAAGAGATTTTGAAGCTTTTGCTTATTGCAGACTAATTTCTCAGTAGTTTTTTCTTTCATTCTCTAAAAGATTAAGTGAGTCAGTGACCATATTCTCCATTTGTGATAAATGCAGCTTCTGATAAAACAGAAGGTGATTTTCTTCATGTTAGCCTGTGAATATTTAAAGCATTTCCTTTGATCAAGTATCTATCTAACAAAAGGGGCAATTGCAACTTTAAGGCAGCTGAAATGGCACATTACAAGGTATCACTAGTGGCAGAATGTGGTCTGGTGTCCTTCTATAACATTAATGCCATTAGATGAAAGAGTGGAATGTACTTGACTTGAGCTGTATACTTGATTCTGGTAATGCTACCTCCAAAAATACAGAACAGAAATAGCAAAAAATGAAGCTAATTTAATCTGTCATTAGGAGATGAAAAATTACTTAAAACTTTGATATGGGAAAAGATTTGAATATATTAGAGCTATATTATTTACAGAAACAATTAATAGGAAGCATGATAAGAAGTTAATTATGAAAGAATAAACTATATGTAAAAGGAACAGAACCTTTGTCTTTGTCTTCCTGTATATTACAAAACCAAGGAACATGTGCTGGAAGTAGAAGAAAATTAAATTGTAAAATAAAGATATGTTTAAAAGACATGTAATTAACATGTGGAACTCAAATATTTTTAGAATCTACTGCTTCAAGAAAAAAAACATATGAGAAAGTAAGTTTTCATATCCAAAATCTCTTTGAATTCTGGTTCAAAATTATCCTAGAATAAAACTTATCTAAGAATTAGTCATGCATTATTGAAGGCTATGAAAGGTTCCATCCTGACTTTGGTGTGATGAGTCTTGGACCTTCTATACCTAATACACATGATTGTGAGACAAAAAAGTTAGATCTAAAATGGGAATCCGATGCATTTTGAGTGAGAGAACATGACAAGGACTTTAATTTGGACTGTGAACTAGATTTGTTTGACACAAGGCTTCTCGTCCAGACTTATACACCCACATTTTATTTTAAAAAGTAAATTAAGGTAAAATAAATTAATACCCTTTATATTTTTCTAAGGTAATTTTAGTGCTGCAGCTGATCTCAGGACATAACATAACACATTCAAGGTAGGGTTAAATGTATCTATGTCATTTTTATCTCATAAAAATTATCGTATCTCACAAAATTATCATAAATCTGCACAGTCAAGTCATTGTAAAGGAGCAGATGTTATATTTGAAATTAGAAAAGACTAGCAAAGCCTTATTTTAAGAAAGATGTCCAGTTTGGTCTGCATTTAAAATGAATTAATCTTTCAGACACCTGTTAGAAGGCAAGAACAATGATCAATACAATAAAAATCACGATCTCTATGGAAAAATAGTTGAGTGAATTACTGATCTAAGATCAGAAATATGTCAAAGCCTATAAAAGATATTTTCAGATAGTTGAAAGATTGGTTTGAGAAAGGAGAGAATATTTGAATTCCAATTTAAATTACTCATTTTTTATTGTTGTTGTTTATATACATGTGTATATATTGTTTATAATGTCCCTTGTCCATCAAGTCTCATTATAGTAGAAATACTCTGGCTTATCAGTGTATGAAAATCATAGATTTCAGAGAAGAACAAAAAAAAGTATCATATTTTTTAACTGAATTGGCTTTTTATATGATTAAATAATCATGCTATAAACCAAGATAGGCAGATTAGTTATTTTCTAGGAACAAATAAGCATTTGAACTGGATAGCAAAAAATGAAAATATTATACAGAAATATTATAGAAATAATCAAAATAAATTGAATTTCAGAACTTGTCTTTTTTAAGCTGGTGAAGTATGCTGATATTAAAGCATATTTCCATATCATGTTTTATATTCTGTGAATAAAAATTATTCCATGAGCCCAAAATTTATCGTTCTTTTTAATCAAACTGAGAAATCTTTTGCATTTCCACTGGTGTGTGTTAGTATGCTGGTTATCACCATTTAATTATAAAATATCTTTACAATTCTCTAACAAGAATCACAATACCATATTGTGATTGTCTCATATTGTGCTGACAGAACTTGAACAGAGCTACCTGTTGAGTAGCTCTTTCTGGACATTACCTGTATAAACTGGTAGTTCCAGTTCTGACATGATTTTACAGTCTTGAATATGATAGTAAATATAGTTTAAAGCCATTGTAAAAATATTAAAGGAAATATGTGAAATCATTATTTTCTCCACAAAGGACAATTCTATAACAGTTTTGCTAGAAATACTATCAGCTACTTAATCCCAGCCTTAAATATATGATGTGAAAAGAAGGTAAATTACTTTGGATCATTTGACACCTTTGGTATCTGAAGATAACTAGTCGATACCTTTTGTGAGTTTGATTTCTAACTGTAAAACTAACCAGGCAAAAATAGCTAAATCCATTACATGCTCACACATTGAGTGTTAGGAAGGCCTTATTCCATAGTTCTAAATGCTGGGTGTTTTGCTTAAGCAAAGGTCATAGAAGATAAATTTATTTGAATTTAAAATAATGAATACACTGTAAATATAGGAAATCACACTGTTGCTCAGAAAATATTCTTGTGTATCGGTTTAAGCTACAATGGGTTGCAAAATTTCTCTTCACCAATGGAGCCAGGATATCTGATCAACAGAGATGTCCATGGCCCTTTGCACATACATAACTTTGTGTCCCGTCTTACAACCTACATCAAGCAAGCAGAAAGGGATGAAAGTCCAGGTGTTTCTGGGCTAAACTAAATGTATATCCCAGGCTGTTAAACTGCCGGCCTTGTTAGAAGCTACTGTGTATCACCCAGGTAAGCAGAGGGCAGGGCGCTGATGGTCACAGGTCCATTGGCTACTTTTCTGAAGACAGAACTCAGTTAAATTTTCATTCTTTTTCTCTCAGTCTCAACTTTTCCCAAGGAAAAATTCTTTAAGAACTTCCTACCTGAGAAGGAAACCTGATGGATTTGTCAGCCATACCCTCACGTGCTCTCAGAATTCAGGGGTATGTCTTCCCCGGCAAGCAGCCCATTTTTTTACACCTGAACATCACCAGTTGATGGCAACCTCATTATATTGTCAAAACTTAAAAGTCGAAATCTTTGACCCTCATTTTCCTACAAGAGCAACATATAACAAGGGCAATGCATAATAAATTACATTGGAACAAAAGGAAGAAAAAAATAAGAAAAATTATATATTTTGTGGGCCTGAGGAGGCATGGAAAATTATCGTGATGTGAACCATATGAATGAGCTTAGACCAAATAAACTCTCTCTACCCTGTTTTCTTTTCTCAAGCAGGAAAAACTATTGTCTTCCAATTTACTCTGCAGCTAAAGGTACATGAATTGTTTTACATGTCTGCAGTGCCTGATTCTCTGATCTATTTGCATGTTTTCTCTTCTAAATCTCACCTCAATACCTTCTTTTCTATAGCTAGTTATTGACTTAGCCCTAAAGTGTTTTGTGATAGTAATAACAGAATGCTGAATAAAATGAAGGAGTTTTGCAGTACACCATGGAATTATAACTCAGATCAAATGCAGATGACTGGGTTTTCTTTTCAGATTGATTTATCTGTTGCAAACAACATGCATATGCTGAAGAATGAATTAATTTGGGGCAGTAATAAAAATAAATGCATATAGTTACAAGAAAATTCACATATATGCCAGTAAGAGCAGAAGCTTTAGTCCTCCATGTTGCTCTGTACTGATAAGCACATCTGCAAGCTATGAGACATTTGTTGAGGAGCCCTGCTGACTAGAGAAAAACAAAGAAAACAGGAAAGCAATTTTTAGATTTTGAATTTAAATCTTCAATGCAATGTTCAAATCAAAATGCTACAATAAACTGATAAAAACATAATACAGTTCAGGAATTTACAATCTATTGAAACTTGTATATTATAGGAAGGATTGGTTTCTTTGAAAAGCCCTCCAAATTTAAGCCCTGTCTAATTCCTACTGTAAGCTCTTGTCAAATCATGATTTTTTAGTCCCTTGAGCATACAGTTACCTGTTGATAAAGCTGAGGCTATCTGAACTTTTGCAGAATTCATTCTAAGGAAGCATAGGGAGAAGTTAGGAGGAAAGGTCAGAATTGCACTGACCATGTTCGTGTGTAGGTCTAACTCTAAGTGTTTCAGACCTCACTAAGGTGGCACTGATATATACAAATACCTATAGCCTTAAAATACTAGGAAGTGTTCAACTTTGGGAAGAATAATTATGATGATCTCTTGACCACTCAGAAGTCCATATGCCCACAACACTTCAGAATGCAAGCTGTGCATTTCAATGGAAATGAAGAACTTTCCATCAGATTCATCTCTACTTGTAAAGCTGCCTTATGTGATCTGGATTTGGGAGCCCTTTAAGACTGCTGACATAAAACATGGATCAGATGTTTCTCTTCCATTGTAACCAGTATGAACTTTCTGTATGAGGCCGTGGACTGTTGTTTCGTGCTGTCACACATTATTATACATGATCCACTTTCTGATCAGTCATTGTCAACAGCTCCTATGTTCTCTAGGCCTATGTCTGTGTGAAGGATTGGATTTGAGAGCTCAGATAATGATTTCTGTTCATCTAAGATGATTTTCTTTTCCTCTGAGTCCTTTTACAGAAAGAAAATATTCACCAGGTAACAAAGACAATGCTCCCGTTCATACTTAAGTCATTTACCAGAGAAATAACTTGCCATAATTCAAAGCTGTTTTGTTGTGCAAACTCTTTAGAAGAAGGTAGACAAAAATTAGGAATAGGAATGACTTTAAAAAAAAAAAACCCTGGAACTTTCTTGGGAAGAATAATCTCAAAACAGAGGAGATATCAGGACAAACCTCTGCTGTGCATCAAGCAGATGTAAATTATGCTAAGGAATATACACAATTTTAAAACTTATTTTTTCAGTGAGATTAATTTCCTTTCAGTATATATAATCCTCTTCTGAAAGTGTAAAAATATAATTGTGTTGGGCTTATGAGGCAAGCTGGGGATCTGGGGGGGAAACTACAGGGGTGGCTTCTGTAAGAAGCTGCTGAAAGCTTCCCCCATATCTAACAGAGCCAATGCCAGCTGACTCCAAGACAGACTGGGTACTGGCCAAGACAATCAGTGACAATGATAGCACCTCTGGAGTAATGTATTTAGGATGGGGAAAAACTACTTGGAATAACAGCAGTGGAGAGAGGAATGAGAATATGTAAGATAAACACATATGCATCCGCCTATGTCAGTGAGGAAGAAGCCAGAGGAGTACTCCAGGTGCTGGAGCACAGATCCTCCTGCAGCTGGTGGTACAGACCAAGGTGAGGCAGCTGTGCCCCTGCAGCCCATGGAGGTCCGTGATGGATCTGATGATCCACCTGCAGTCCCTGAAGGATCCCATGCTGGAACAGGTAGGTGCTTGAAGGAGGCTGTGATTCTATCAGGAGACTGAACTGGAGCAGACTCCTAGCAGGACACATGGAGAGCCAAGACTGTACAGGGGAAGTCTGCTCCTGAAGGATTGCAACCCATGGGCAGAGCCCACACTGGATCAATTACTGAACAAATGGAGACTATCGGAAGGACCTGTGCTGGAGAAGTTCATGGAGGACTGCCTCCCAAGGATTAATCCCTGGTGGACCAGGGAAAGAGTTTGAGGAGCTTTTCCAGAAAGGAAGGAAGGAGTGACAGAGACAATATGTGATGAACTGTTCACAGGCCCCATTCCCTGTTGCCCTGTGCTGCTGGGAGGGAGAAGGCAGATAAAATGGTGAGTGATGTTGAGGTAAGGAAGAAGGGATGTGTGGGTGGAAGGTCTTTTTCAAGATTCAATTTGATTTCTCATTACTCTCATTAATTTGTAATAGAATTATTTCCATAGGTCAAATCTGGTTTGAACACTAAAATCTGGATTTGAACACTAAAATGATTCTCAAAGCAAGCTAAAGGATGTCTCTACTTTTACACTGGAAACAAGGATGTCATGCTGTGTCATAGCATGACCTGCTATGACACAGCAGGTCAAATCACCATAAAAATCAACCAGGCCTTTTTTTCTGTATCCTAAATTTGTTATTGAACATTCTGTAATCCTGCTGCAGTTTCTATGTCTTAGGTGATAAAAGCTGCTATTATTATTTCCATGTATTTTCCCATTTTCCTCCTGATACCAGAAACAAAAATACCACAATCCTTCTTTGTTCAAAACATTGTAGGTTTGACCTGTAGTGAAAAATTTCATGTTGCTGAAATTTGATCAGCAACATGAAATTTGTGTTTTAGAGATATTAGCAGATTGAAAGTTTGGAAGATTTATTTAAATGAATTCAAGTACAATCCTCCCCTTTCATTCGAATCACTGTAAGATTAATGTTTGACACAGAAGAATACACAGTCAGGAAAATCAACCTATTCTTTTTTATGGTAGGTTTTAAACAAACAGTTTTTCTCCTAATGGAGTAAATGGTTGTAATTTCCTGTGCTTAAATATTTTCTGCATGTGGCACTTCTGGAAAGCATGAAAACCTAACAACTACTACAACTGAGAAAAACTCAAAAAAACAAACAAAAAAAACCCCAAACCCCAAAACACCATCAAAAAACCCTCAAACATAAAAATCCCCTCCAAAATCCCACCACCACCATCAAAAATACACACACAAAAAAGTCTAAACAAAAAAATGACAACCCCCTCCCAAAAACCCTACAACCTTAAAACCACCAAATCCAGACCAGAGAAAGTATGCAAGAACTGAAATTTTTGTAATAATTGCAGAGACATTAACCCTTGTTATATCAGCTAAGACTGGAAGAAAAGTCGTTCAATGAAAAAAATTCTTTAAAATATGGGGTCAAAGAGAAAGGATAAATATAATAAAGAAGACAGACATATATGAGCACAGTAAAGAAATATAAGTCAATGCAGGACATACAAAATAATCAATGGCTTATTGAGAATTCCCGTTTAACATCATGTACCACAGATGTCTGAGACATAGCACACTTAGGGATTTATGCCCTAAACATCCTACCCCTTAGTGGAAGCTCTAACTGTCCTATGCCTTAGTGGAATCCATGGACAGTAAATTAGTTAATAAGGGCCTTGACACATCCTTTGAACATACACACATAAACAAACAAGTAAACACACATACACAGGACTTTGCTCTCTCTCCTTCTAGATATACACAGTAACGATTTTGGTTCCATGTTCTTAATATAAGAGTACAAGTAACGTTATAGACCAAGTGGACAAATGAGAAGGAAGTGTGCATTTTGGGGGAGAGATGGCAGTGCTCTCCAAGAGCATGTTTTCAGGATTTCCAGACAATCTCCTATCTCAAATCTGCATTCATATCACTGACCTTTCTCCTGGAGTGTGTTTCCTTTCTGTTCTGTTTTGCAAAACCACATTATCAGTCTGGGTGAAGCGGCATGGCAAACAGGACAAAGGATTAGATTGTTACATTCTCAATTAGAATTTTGGCAGCTGTTCAAAGCCAAATAAATTTCAAAAGGTACACAAAAACTGGAGCTGTGAAGATCAAAGTAATAAAGTATGAAGAAATGAACCCATCATAAATTGTATGTGTTTATCTAGTCCTGCATTTTTCATTAGTTCAAAATCCAGCCGATGTCAAAGACAATATAACGGATTCAAGGTATCATTAACATGTTTTAAGGTAATTATTTTAATACAACAACAATTAGACCTGAAAAATAGTTATGAGTGACAGAAAAAATTATACTAAAAAAACTAAAAGAAAACCAGTGGGGCTGTAATTCACATACAAAATAGATTTTTGGTTGGCTTTATTTTTTTATGCAGTAGCTGAGATCTCAAAATCCTCTTTAAGCTCAATTCATTGTTTAATTGGTTCCCCTGACTGGACACTGTGTGCCTGTCTATCTTATAGGCAGCAAGGTCACAGTTCCCACATATGATGGAATTAATCTCAAATGAGATGAGGGGAAACATAAGCGTGTGACCGCCCTAGCTCATCTTGTATGTTAGTTTAACTAAGAAACCCATTCATAGAGACTAGAGGAAAAAACCCCACAACCCTCTTCAATAGTAATTTGGATTAAGTATAAAAACTGAAGAGGTTTTCCACTGTAACTAAAAAAAATGTTGTCAAGTTCATGAAATAGCTGTGAGGAAAAAAAAATTTTGTAAGGCATTATAATATTGGGTTTTTCATGCATTTCTGTGTTAAGCCAGTAGAATACTGTCTTTGCTTCAATGGCATGGAAAACAAGAGGTTTTAATTTCTCCTCATTTCTGTTCCCTGAGACATCACAGAATCATCTCAGAGAAGATCTTTGAGATCAGTGAATGTATGACCAAACCCACCATATCAACTATACCGTGGCACTGAGTGCCCCATCTGTCTTTCCCTAAATACCTCCAGGGACAGGGACAGTGACTCCACCACCTCCTGGGGAGCCCTTTCCAATGCTTAACAACTGTTTCTGTGAAGAAATCCCTCCTAATGACCAAACTAAACCTATCCTGGTGCAGCTTAAGACTAGGTCCTCTCACCTTGTTGCTGGTTCCCTGGGAGAAGAGGCTGACCCTCACCTGGCTACCCCTCCTTACAGGTAAGCATAGAATGATAAGGTATTCCTGGGCCTCCTCAATCACTGCAGCTACCAGAAAGAGCACATAAAATACATGATGGTACATTTGAGATTTCAGTTTTAGTGACTTCTTCATTTCTGTGCTAAAAAATCATTCAATCTGAATTTCTCCTTCCATTTTTTTCCTAGAACCTTTCCCTGCTGTGCAATGTATCAACTAATTCATGGTTCAGTCTTGCAATATGAAAGGGAAGACAGAAAAAGTAATCTGCTCATCTCACAAATTAATATTTAGTTTCTATTTGATGTGGACAGAACTGGAGGAGAGGTGTTATTTTTAATTTCATTACTAACATCGCTTCCTGCCTGGCACATGTTCTTCTGTCTGTGTGATCCATGAATGTGGACATATTTCCTCACATAGATGCAACTCATAATACAAGAGGAGCTTTTCTGTTGTAGTTACACTAATCCTAGAAATGATTCTTGCTAACTTAAGCTTTCCCTACAAATCTATTCCAGAAAAGGTGATTTTAAAATATGTGTAAATATCCTTATTTTAACTATATATCAGTTTCTCTGCTAAAATTTTAACAACCTTGTTAGCATACCTTCACTAAATCAGGACTGTTGCTTTCAGTTTGTGGAAAATTGTTCATGTCATTAAGAGGAAAAGAGTAATCAAATACTTTAAAAAATATTAAGGAAAATGCAGAACTCAAATTTATGTATGGTTTAATACTATAGTTGTTGGCTAACATCACTTCATTGCTCTCATGATGGGAATGCAGTGAAATGCAATCAGACATGACTGGATACAAATTTGTAAAGGTCTGTGTTTAATGGTTATCAAATTTTAACAGAAGGTTTTCTAAAAATCTATTTAAGAATGTCACACTCTGAAGCTAGGGATTAAAGATAAGCTGCTGTCTGTGAGACTATATTTGATACATAAAGAGTCTGAATATGAATCCAAGAAAAATCTCATAGGAAATTTCAAGCTTTGGGATTAACTGTACATTTTTAAATGCATGCTGTTTGAATTTCCAATTATATTTTCATAACACACCACATGTTCTAAGTATTAAATTATACAATAGGGTTGATCAATAGCTTTATTTTAGATGCTGCTTTAGCTTACAATGATTATAGAATTATGGACAAAAACTATGTGTCATACTCTGAAACTGAAATTTATGGATTTGCTTATCTTTTATGAAAATATGATGAGGTAGATTCTGGAAGATATTTAACATATGAAGAAATGTAATTTTAAAATAGAAGGCTGCTAGGCATTTTTTGCTTTTTTATTATTTGTATTTGTGTTTTCATTTGCAGGTCTCGTTGAGTATAAAAAGCTGGGTATACAGATCTCCTCTAAAGAACATTTGTAATAAATTTCTTATGTAAACTTTTTAAGGCAGCAGTGAAAACTCAGCAATCATATTCAAGTCCACTCTTGCATAACTCTTGGAGGAGCCAAGGTTTCAGGGTGTCTGGCTTTTTTTTTTCTTTTTGATTGTAAGCTTAATTTCAAGTGGAATTCCAACTCTGAATTCCTCTGTTTGACAACACTACAAAAGGAATAAAAGAGACAAAGCAGGACTTAGCAGGTTTGCAGAGCCAAAGGTATTGAAACCTCAGCATTAATTTAAAATTAAAGGTGACATAAAAAGCAATGAATTAGTGCCTGTAACTACTTAGCAGTATATAATTTGATTTATTTCACACTCACAAGACAAATGAAGCTCCATTTCAGAACTACTGCAACACATTTTAGTATATCTGCTATTATTAGGTCTCTGAAGAAATAAACCTCCTAAATCAGCACTCCTAAATGGCTATCCAACCATTACATGCAGAATGTTTTAAAGACTTAGAAGTCATCATTTGTTTGAAAAAAGAGTCTCTATTATAAAACAGATCTGCTACTTCTTTGGCATTTCATTAAAGTGAAGTTTCAATGTACATTTAAGTTGGTGTCTTCTCAAGCAACTAGTCAAATTAAGTCTTTATCGTTCTTTAAAGTAAATTTTCTGTCTTCCTTGGGTTCACTTCTCCACCTTCCTCTACACCACATTCACAATTATTACCACTTTAACAGATATTCATGGGATCCATACAAATCAGCATTTTGGAAGGAATTATTTTTATAGAGTTAATTTTCTGATATGTGTGAGAGACTGAAATTGTAAGGTTTAATGACTCAAGCAATCAACCTTTTGCAAAAGCAGCAAGTGCTTTGCTGAGGCCAGGTTTGCAACTCCCCAGCCAAGAGGGAGGAGAAGAGTTTTTGGATATGAAGTGATGAAATCTCTCATCTGCATAAAAACAGCCCAGGTGCAGACAGGGTGTGCATCCACCACTGAAGAATGACAAACCAACCTTTGTTTAGATAAACTGATTGAGCCCTGCAGTGCTTGTGTCCCTGAGAAACTGGGACTGATGGCATTTGAGCCAGATAAGAGAAAAGGCTGGTAAGAAGCTGTAATGTTTTTTATCCCAACGTAGCAAGGTCCTCCCTCCCTCCCCCCCAGGGATGTATCACACATTCACATGTAAGACTAAAGGCATTCATCCTATTCATCCCTTCTGATAAGACAAAACTGGATCAACTATGCAAATGTATGATGCAGGTGTCATTCTTAAAGAGGATCATAAACCATCAAATACTCCCAAGACTCATTTCTGGGGCCATCCACCAGAAGACTGTGCATGATCTACAGTGTTACATCAGACACTAAAAAACTCCCACAATAGGGGAGGTACCTTGGCATTCCCACCTGAACCTGAATGCATATTAACCCATTGAACTTTGTGTTTTGTGGGGCTCCCCCAAATCCCTGATGGATCAAGACTGTGACCACCACATTGACTAATGGGCATCTAAATTGCAGCAATCAAGTCTGGTTGCTAGATCCAGGGGTGGTGGTGTCTTTCCATTGTCCACTCTTAACTGTTCTTTTTCTTTCATTCCCTTATCTATTGTTACATTTCTATAGATAATAACCAAACAGCCACATACTTCCTTTCAAATATACATATATCTGTATATATTTGGAAACACCAATCATTCTGTGTTGTTTCACTCTAATCTGTCCTAAGGGATCCATTAACCAAACCTTAGTTATCCCACCTCCAGGTCACAACAATGTTTCAAAGGGCTTCTCGCTTCTCGTGTTCACCTGGCCTGTGATCATTACCTTCCATTAGCAAAGTCACCCATGAGACTACACTCTAGCTCTTCAGGAAAATAGTAAGAAGAGTGAAATATCAGTCTAGACAACTTCAGTGTAACATAAGACTCATTAAAAATTTCTTTAAATATCCATCAGTATAGTTAAACTCAACCTTTATACTAATATTATATTTATACCATTACTATTTTTATACCATTACAAACATTACATTTATATCATAATTTGTGGCAACATACATGGAAAGATTTTTTAAAATCTTTTTCTAAATTAACTGCTGTAATGACTCAATAATTCCTACATAGCAATGTTTCTCTCACCAGCTCTGAGAAAGTGAAATCTGCGCATGCAATCACTTCACAGGTTTTTCTCTCTTCCCTTTGCCAGTCCTTGTTTCTCTGAAACATGAAATGATATATATCATTTTAGTTGGAAGTGAAAACATCAGAAAAAAAACCACTTGAAAATATTTTGAGAATTTCAAATCACTGTATCATAATTTGGAACAGATTTGTTCCTCATTTTAGACCCAGGACATCACTAAAAGGCACACTATCACATGTAATACAGATTAAATTAAAATTGATCTAGGCATTTGAGTTAGCTTTGTCAGTACAGGCTTTGTTTCTTACTCCCTGGCAGGCTGTGGAGCCACAGTCTGCTGGAATGCTCAGAGTTTATGATGAAGCCAGATAAATATTCACCTCCATGCAAAACAGCTCTGCCACTGCTCACTCAGGCTGCATCCAATGCCAACTTAAAAATACAACTGCAGTCATTCTAGTGCTAAAACCAAAACTTTCTTATCCAAAAGTTGTTATGCTACTTGAAAATCAAGATGTTCCATCTATTGTAACTTGTCTCCTGAACAGTTCCTATATGCTTTTATAAAGGGAGGAATAATATGAATTTACTATCACTATTAAAACACATATAAATTTTAAGTGGAGCACGTAAAACTCAGTTTGAGATATCACTTAATGCATACCACAGCTGGTAATAACAGACATTTCTTGTTCTCCACAGTAGAGGAAGCTTTTAAGACCTAGCAGAAACTGATTAGCATCCACCAGTAAAATTTCAACAGATTTCATCTGCAAACAGCCTTCTCAGATCCCTAGCACTCAATAAAACATGGCAAAACACATAGAATCATAGAATGGTTTGGGTTGAAGAGACCCTGATGATCATCTAGTTCCAGCCTCCTGCCATGTGCAGGGACATCTTCCACTAGACCAGATTTCTCAGAGGTCCATCCAGTTTGGTCTGGAACATCTCCTGAGACAGGGCATCCACAGCTGCTCTGAGCAACCTGTTCCACTGCCTCAACTATTTCACAGTAATGAATTTCCTCCTAATGTCTAACCTAAGCCTACTCCCTTTTAGAGTGAATCCATCCCCCTTCATTGTGTCATTACATGCTCTTGTAAACAGTCCCTCTCTGTCTTTTTCATAGGCTTCCTTCAGGCACTGAAGGCCACAATTCGTTCACCCCAAAGCCGCCTCTTTTCTGGCATGAACAAGCCTGATTGTCTCAGCCTTTTCTCACTTGAGAGGTGCTCCATCCCTCTGATCATGTTGATGGCTTTCTCTGAACTCACTCAATCGGGTCCATGGTTTCTTGGGCTGGAAACACTAGAGCTGGATGCAGTGCTACAGGTGGAATCTCATGAGAAAGGAGTAGACGGGAAGAATCGCCTCCCCTGAAAAGCAGCCCAGGACACGTTTGGCTTTCTGTCCTGTGAGTGCACATTGCCAGCTCATGTCCAGCTTTTCACCCAGCAGCTTCCCCAAGTCCTCCTCAGCAAGGCTGCTCTCAATCTGTTCATCCCCCAGCCTGGATTGATGCCTGGGGTTTGTGCCGACCCAGGTGCAGCACCTTGCACTTTGTTTTAATAGAACTTAAGAGATTCCCATGGGCCACTTCTCAAGTTTGTCCAGGTCCTTCTGGATGGGATCCTGTCCTTCAGGTGCATATGCAATATAGTGACCATAAAAAAATATTTGCAATAAAAAGCTGGGATTAGGAAACACTTATATGTACATAAAACAGTGATTAAAGGCTGTAGCAGCAGAAAAATAGCCCAACGAACTAGAAAGAAAAAAAGGGACTTGCCAGACAAGAAGTAGGGGACAGGAGGATTTGTTGGGCAAGGAGACAGGATGTCTACATGGGTGGGGGAAACATTGGAGAGATTGAGACAGTGGAAAGAGATCTCTCGGTATTCAGTTTCTAAGGATTAATCAAAGGTTGTAAAAAGTTGGATGAAAGCTTTTAGATTTTTCCCAAGGTCCCTATTATTTGAAACTGCACTCATTTCTTAGCTTCTAGTTCCCCCAAGTTAATGTGCCAAGTTTCTGTCCCTGGAGAGAATCAATTTTCTATCTGAAGCAATATATGTTCTTTGGCTACAAGAATTGCTTTAGAGAATCTGGCTTTCCACAACTTAGAGACCTTCCAAAAGGCTGGGATGTATCCCAAAACATAGTTCTAGGAAGTATTATCATAGTCATCTACTTACCATTATCAGATTTATCCTTTACCTTATTTTAGCCAAGACAGTTGAAATCTGGTAGAGTGCCAAAACATCTTGGTAATCCACAACTCCAACATGTCTGCTTTGGCAGAGTATGTGTGGGACAAGTGCTTGGGCCAGTCTTAATCAAAATCAATAATAAAGTTGTTAATGTCTTTCACTGTGTTTTCCCATAGGCAAGGTTTGCATATTGTGCACAAATCAGTTTGAGCACTGGCACCCGACTGCTTGCAGCTGCCTGCTTGAATCTGATACTCAATTTTCACATCAAAAGCAATATTGTTTATTGCTATTCACTGTCCTGAATTAAAACAAAACAGAATATAAAAAACCAACCAAACAAAAGAACCCCAAGTTCTCAAAGATGTGTTTGCTCTTCAGGTTCAATGGGTTAGATTATAGATATATCTCTACAGCCTATACGTATTGATGGGTGTTAATACTACAGTGGCTGAAATGCAGTATCCAAAATTAACTGAAAGACAAAATCTATCTTGTCTTGATTTTCCAGTATACTGGACTAATTATTTCCAGTTCTTAGAGTTAACTTCCAAGAAGTAATTATATATCAGTTTATAGCAAAGTAGTGTATGCTCTTTCCTCAGAGGTGTTGTAGGAAGCATCAAGCAATTTCAGTTGCAGTAGGCTAATCCAAACCACCCTGTAAATAAGAGACAAAACATGATTCCTGCAGTGGAAGTTAAGCAGTGCTGGATTTTTCCAGAGGAAAAAGGGAGTTTGTTTGAAAGAGATGAAAAATAGGCACACAGAAGTTTTCAGATCAGACAAATGCTGCACATGTTCACAAATTTTATTTTCCTCTCATATATCTGCAAGAGAAATATTTAAAATCAAGTTAATTTTCCCAGAGTCATGCAGATGAATGATAAACAGGAGACCTCTTAGGACATGCAGAGTTAGAGAAGGCATTTTCATTTTGCTAACATTAATTTTGTCCTAGAGGCTGATGGTAAGGTCCCTCCATCTGCCAAGATCTCTGAGATATACTCTAAATTAATTTTGAGCAGATTTTCCATCTCACTGAAGATAAGCATTACAGGAATGTCGTTAAGATTGTAAAATAAATTATGCAAAAGGCAGAAAATGACAAAATCTTAAAGTGCATATCCAGAAGTGTCTGGAATAGAGAACAACCTTAATCTAGTCCATTGTGCATTCCAAAATTTCCACCAGGCTTGATAAGGACAATAATAGATTTGTGTCTTTAAGAAACAGAGAACTGAGTTCAATATCAGATATCAGGATTTGGTTTTCATATACTAATCTGTAAAAAGCAAAAGAGATTTTGCCTACCACAGCTTGTAATGACAGTTTTGCTAAAGAAGGTAAAAGAATTCATCTTTTCTTCTTTCCCCACAGTTTTTGCTACACAGCATCTCAAATTCCTTCCCTGTTTTCTTTCATTGATATATTTTTGCTTTAAATTAGGGAGATACTATATTTAAGTTTATTTCTTTCTCTTACACTGGTAAAAAAAAGAAACCAGCTAAGAGAAAAAGAAATACTCTGCTCAGATTTTTCATCTGGTTATTAAATTAAATTTAAAACTTTGCTTATGACTGCTGTCATATTGACTGGGGAGAGTTCCAAGATTATTTAATTTATAAATACTGTCTCTCTTGACTTAATATTTCTAATTTATCTCAGGATTATATATGTTTAAAAGGTTAATTTAAGTTTTCTATCTGACCAGAACAGGTTCTGTTAGGTTTTATATCTTTTTATAAAATCAAGAAAATTATTAAAACATGTAACAAGATACAAACTACCTGAGTCATCTCCTGAGAGACTACAACACAGGTGTATATACAACTTTGGCACATACATGAGAGTCTTTGGTTAAGTGGTTACATGTTAAATTCTCTGTCCAGTTAATCTATTATGAGGCTTTCCTTGGGTTATTCTTAGCTTTTCTCTTACTGCTCTGTTAGGTAGTAACTATTCAGTTACCTTTCTTACTTTGGTAAATGGTAAATGAAGGTACAGAGGTTAATCCAACTCTACCAGAAAGTGTGTGCAGGTACTCCAGAATCTGTGAAATATGAGTCTTCAATAAAGTTATGCTGAATGTAAACTTAAGTATTGACCCCCAATGATTTCCTCCAATGATTTTTCTCAGTTATGGTATTCAGTGTTAAGTCAGACTGAATTTTCTCCTTATTTTCACCTGGAAGATCAGAAATACCCAGTTAGCCACAGACAGTGGTATACTAAATCAGCCTGGAAGATTTCCATTATCTTTTCATGGATACTAGTAAAAGTATAGAGCAGCTAATTACACTTCTAAATTTGTATATCTCAGCAAAATACCTACATTGACTATGAAAAAATCAGTCCTCAATGTTATTATTCAAAAGTTTGTATCCTTTTTAAAGGAAAAAAGTCATATGGAACCTCATACCTATGAAATGTACTTTAATAATTGTTGTCTTCCAGCCTCTGGTGTGTGTTTGTTTGTTTGTTTTGTTCTGTTTTGTTTTTCAAAAATATTTGTTGCATTAACCATATGACCATTTGTTGCATATAACATATGACCCTGACAGAGCAGGGTCAAGGCATCCTCAGTTAGAGATATCTGCCTGGAGTTTCACACCATTAACTAAAGTCAGTCTAACTCACACTGATTCCTGCCATGTTTTGCAGAGATTCTATGCAAGGCAGTGATGTTCTGTTAAACCAAAAATCACACAGTTGATTGGAACCTACAAAGGCAGGGTGAGGCTGAGATGGGGGCTACAGAATTAGATAGCCAGTGCATGGGAGAGAGCTGTCCTGGAGGGCCCTCAGGTCTGAGCACAGCCAGTGTTCTCTCTGCTCTTTAGAGAGGAGGTGAGGGATTAGAGCTCTGACTTTTACATCTTCTACTGAACTGGAATGAACTGGGTCCATCATATTTCATGCTTAATATTCTGTGAATCCGGTCCAGGAGGCTAAAAGTGAACAATCAGCTACAGATAAACTATGGAAATTTGTATCTTGGACTACAAAGATTAACCAGACATAGTTTCATAAGAATTAACTGAGATACTTAATTGACAGTGATTTGAAAAATCTGCAGTCATTTGACTGTATCAATTACTCATTTATTCTCCCTGAGAAGATCAAAGAAATATATCCTAATCACAATTTGTGTGACTGCAACACTCAGGCAAGGTCAGAATAGCAAGGATCGCATCTTGTACAACTTGGTAATTAGAGCTGTTTTGGGGGAGGTGAGAAACCTGACTTGACCCTGACTCAAGCAGAGTAGCAATTCAGATCTCACATTATTCATCATTATCCCAAACAGAAGGCCCTGATCTAGGGCTCTTTTCTCTTGCTTTTAGCACCCTGCTCATACTGACACAGAATAAATCTAACTTTTGAAATCTCAGAATATTTTCAAAGACTAAATTCTTTTTCATATCTTTTTTAAAAAGCCCATATTTTAATCTCCTTTCAGATTGCAATTTACAAAATATGGAGTGAATGCCAGAAACCAAAATTTTAATGTTGATTCAGTTAAAAATTAATCTATTTTGTAGTATCCCATCTATCAATATCAATGTTTACCACATTAGTTACTAATGATGTGGCAGTAGTGTGGCTCTAGCTGGAACATTGTGTTACATTCTGGAAGTGATTTATCACAAAGATGGACATGCTGGAATGAGTTTGGAGAACAGCAACCAAAACCATTATGGAGAAAAAAGGAGTGACAAGAAAATCCTAAAATATTGGACAGCAGTCATCAAAATACCGACATTTAAAAACTTCAGATAATCAGCAACATTTTTAGTATTATGTAATTTTAATTGTGACCAGACTAGTTCAGTGCAATTGCAGATGATAGCATTTTTTACATATCTGGTATTAAAAAAAAAATAGCGATGGAGTGAAAATATTAAGTGAAATGTTAATTTTCCCTGATGTAAATATGATTCTTCTTCCTTTGGCTTATTATCTTTTTACCAATCTGTCTGAATTCCTGACTTTCTCTCATTTCTTTGCACTCTGTACCTATGCACTTCCACAGAAACTGAAATGTGAAATTAATTCCTTTCCATTGTAGTAGTTCCTAACGCAGATTTCCTGAGAGCTGCCTGGTGAAGTATAATCTTTGTCACAGGAAAGTTCTAGTCCAACCTCCTATATTTTAAGAGAGGGGTAGCTTGTCAAGAGCTGTTCTTAAAAATTTCTGTCAATGGAGATCCCACATCCTTCTCAGCCAACCTTTCAGCTCAGAAATAAGACATCCAAAATATTATCTTTAATTTTAGGAACTTTAACTCAATTTCTCAATTTACTCTCAGTATATTTAAAGTTTAATTTCTCTTAGTTTCTATTTATAAACATAGATAACACAGTATTGATATTTTTATTTTAAGACTTTTTCCCCAAAGTTGTATGCACTTAAAAAAACAGGAAAAGCACTTAATATATTAGCTGGATAGAGGAGTAAGAAGTAGTAGCGAATGGACTTAATTTTTATTTAGAATGTCCTTCTTACCCAATCACTTTCAACTTTTATGGCTTTTTGGCTTGCTGTAGTTTAAATATATACTCAGTTCATTCAGGCTTATGAATCCACAGAAATACTGGTAAGTCAATCTTTCATTTAGCTGCAAGTCTATTTTAGCCTCTGCCTGATTTTCATTGTGTTGCTGGGCACTTGAATAAACTCTTACAACTTGATGCAGAATAGCATGTACTTTTTGCTGTCTTGTATTTGATATTTATATTTTAGTACAAATGACGGGCTAAAACTGGTTGTGAAGAAAGGTTCTATGATGCCTGGTCTTTCTTATCAGTTTCTTAATAACAACAAAAAAAAAAGGACAAAATGAGATGTCACAAAAATTGTACAGAAAGAGAGGAACAGATCAAATTTGGGTACTAGAGAAATTTTTAAAGATGGAAGTTATGGAAAAACATCAGTGTTTGACATATAGAACTGGAGAAAAGCTGTGTGTCCTTCAATTTTGGAGAGCAACAAAATTGAGAAATTGTCTTTAGGCTTATTTAGATATTATAGATTTAGCACAGCTATGAACCAAACAAGACGTAGAACAAAACTGAGCCTGCACAGGACCTAAACAAAGAATGAGAACCTTGACTGCGACCATTTGGATATGTAAATGTCACAAGAATGCAGTCTTTCTTCAAAATTTCCTAGAGGCAGGCAAATTGGAGATCAGGGGTAGTGTGGGACACTTGAGATCATTATTCTGGGTACAAGAAATGATGGTTAAGTGAAAATTTAATTTTTAATTTGCTTTGAATAAATAAAAACTGATAATTAAAAACTATAAAGTGGAACTGCTGATGCTGACTGTAAGTTATTACTTCCAGGTGCATGCAAGAAGGGAAAGAAACATTTTTATCTAAAAAAAATCATAAAATCATACTAACAAACATACTCTTTATTTCAAAAATAAGTTTTTCAGGAAATATCCACTGATGGCAAAATTACATTGAATTTTTTTGTGAAATAATAGTCTTGAAAAATAAATATTTCAGCCTTCTGTAGAAAGTATAGGATATAAATGTATACATTTTTTTCAAGATTTGAAGTCTGTGCTAGAAAGGTTAAGTCTGTGAGACGCAGAAAAATCTCAGAGCATTTTGAAAAAATTGGCCCTCAGGATGGCCTGAAGATAGTTGAACTGGAAGCTAACAGATGCCAACTGTGAGGAAGGCATAAAGAGTACAGATGCCCTGATTTAAAACAGCAACAACCTGATGGACTATCTCTGTCAGACTCTTGATATTTCTTTCCCCTTCATATCACTGAATGCTAATTTTGTGGCAATTCCATTGCTTTAGGGATAAAAATCTTACTTATATGTCTTGTATATGTGTATGTTTTTATGAGCTATCCCTTCCCAAATTTTTTTTCTTCTGGGTGCTGTTATTCTGTGTGGGCTTGTTTGTGTAAATAAATTGCTTATTTGTCTTAGACAAAATAAAAAACCAGAATGGCAACAGAGAAATAATTTCTCCTTGGACTTACCATATATCCATATATGTACAATTGTATTATTTCTACAAAGGCAGGATGATGAACTTTTCAATGAGATATTAGTTGGGAGACTAATTATACCATTATAGTGAAAAATGTACCTTTGAAATCCTCCACATGTATCATAAATCCTGAAATGGGTAAAAACCCTAAAGTTAGAGGCTGCTACATTTAAATGGTGAATCAAAGGAGAAAGAAGAAGAGTAATAATTTGAAACAAATAGATATCAAAGAAAACTCTGTAGATGTTGAAGTGCAAAGTCGCAATACCTAGGAATCTGTCTAAGTCCAGATGTGCATGTTATAGCACAAGTAGTGAAATTATCCATTTCTATTATGAGAGAAAAAATAATTATTTCAATGGAAATGAAATTTAGGTGATAGAACATTTGCAGTAACACTAGAAAATGTTTGAAGTACCAAGTTATAAACTCTTATTATTATTTCTCACTGGATACTTCAGTGAATTGAAGGGAAGGAGAAGCATTTTAAATCTCTGACTTTAACAAGAGGCAACTTGCACACCTATCTCTTAGCAATAAAGGATATGATGGAGATGAGTCCTCCAGAATTTCCTTTCCATTCAATTTGACAAAAGACTAAAGCTGTTTCCCTTTGTTGTATTTTAGCTCTATGAATTCTCAATGATAATTGAGAATAGTTGAATCTTACTTTTAATTAAATATTTTTGCTGCTTATATTTACAACAGATACTATATTTACAAAATGTGGTACATTTTTAGTCTCACATATAAATGAGGCAGAAAATAAAGGATGATATTAAAATCTTATGAAACCAGAGACAGTTTGAAACCAGACAGACCAAAAACATACATATTAATGACATTTTGTTTACCACCATGCATTAAGCTAAATGGCTACATCTAAAGCCAGTTGTACAGCTAAAAAAAATGTATTCAGCTGTTTCTATCTGACCAACAGAAATAAATTGTCTTCCATACAGAAATTAAGTTTAAGTTTAAAAAGCATCAGCAAATCTAAATGTGATTTAATATTAGGAAGCAAATTAAGAGTTTTATTGTAGAAAAATGTATCTCAGAGTCAGAAAAAATAAAGGAAAAAGAAAACACAAACACGAATGTCACAAACTAACAGAGAAGGATTATGCCTACATTCATAGATATTTCACATTTAATTATAGGAATCAATTTAAACTACATTTTAAACTACTATTTACATCCTAAATTTTGTATCAATGTGTGATGTCAATTAATCACATATGCACATTTTGTATTTTTTGTTACAATGGTAACAAAATATTTTAACTGGAAAGTTTGTAATAAAAAATTTCTGTGAAGAATTGCACCCCAGACCAGAGAGACATGAAAAATCCCTATTATTCATAAATGTTCCTGATACTCCCTATTTTATGATGACAGCTTACCTTGGCTGGAGATAAAGAGTAAAATATTAGGAAAGCCTAAAAAACTTTCAATACTCATTCACTAAAGTTTCCTGTGTCTCATCAGATTCTTTTAGGTAAGTATAAGTGAATCCAGGAATCATATTCTCTGAAAACTATCCTTAAAGTAAGCAGGGTTATTTGAAATCGGGCCTTTGGACATATAGAACATAATTTTCCTACTCTACATTTTCACAGCTGGCAGAATTAGTATCCAAGTACTGAAAAATATTTTCACAGTTCTGTTTCCCAAGAAAGAAACAGGAAAGTTAAGCCTTGGGTGCCAGGAGAGGTTTCAGATTAAAAGAGCCCTAAACATTTAGTTATGGGGTTTTCTGTGTGTGGTCCCATCTGAAAAATTCTGTAGTTGCTTCCTGATCTGTGATTCAGTGGAAGCAGAATTTTGTTTCTCTTGTAATATTCAGTGAGCAGAAGCTTCTGGCAAAGATGGCTCATGTAGCACTCTGCTTCTTTCAAGGTGATGCTCATGCACAGTAACCAGGTCAGTCCTCACGGCATCTAAGAGCTACCCCATGATTCAAGCCTGCAGTTCACATTCCCTTGGCAAGCTCTATGAGGAGCCTGAAATGGCTCCTCACCCAGATACATCTCTCCCTTTGCTGCAAACTCCTAATATATTTAATTCTGTCAATACAGAATTCATGCAATTGAGTCCAATCTCTTCATATAATTGCCAAATAGAAAAGCTTCTACCATTTCTACCAGTGAATTTTTTCTTATGGTATGCTGATACAGCAGGGAAAATACTAGCTAAGTCTATGCAAAGTATCAAGGCAAATATTAGATATAAAATATCAAGCAGTGACCTCCAGTTGACAGAAGCAGATTTACAAGAGGTTGAGCTACATACCCACTTCCACGGCATACTAGCAAGAAAATCCTTTCTGGTTTACTCAATCCTTGATTTTTCGTTTCTATTGAACAACTATGGCAAAGTTGTAATTTTTAATGCTATAGCAGGAAGAAGATTTTGGAGAGGATTTACAGCTACTTTTGCACCTGTGAGCTAATCCAGGTGAGAGAATGATTTGCTTGCATCCATTACAGCTAAATCATGTTCATTTCTGTATTTACAATGTCACAAATTGCTCTTTTCAGGATCTGATCCTGCCACTGAGTGTTTCCACTGGCAAAGGGTATAATTTCTAGAGACACAGAATCAGAGAATGACTGAAACCTCTAGACATAGCCTAGTCCAAGCCCCTGTTCAAAACAGAGCTACCTTAGGTAGGTTCTTCAGGTACATGCTCTGTCCAGTTTTGAATACCTTCAAAGACGGAAATTCCACAGCTCTAGATATCCTCATTCCAGTGTTTGACAACTTTAACAGTAAAAAGTTTAAAAAAAGGACGTATCAGTTATGGTTAATTGGAATTTTGTGTGTTTAGGCTTGTGCTCATTTCCTTGCTTCTTGTCATTGGGGACCACTGAGAAAAGTCTTGCTATCTGGCTCCATCTTTACACTTCTGCCCTTTAGGTCCCATCAGGCACTTATAAACATTGATTCCCTCAACCTTCTTTCCTCCAGGCTGAACAGTCTCAGCTCTCTCAGACTTTCCTCATATCCTCCAGATGCTCCCTTGCCTTAGTGAACATACTGCAATACATCCCTGTCTGTTGCTCACTGGAGGACTCAGCACTGTACAAGGAACTCCAGATGTGTCTCACCAGTGCTGAGCAAAGAAGAATCACCTCCCTTGACCTGCTGGCAATGTTCTGGATATATATCAGGACTGTTTGAGACAGAATGAAGTGTGGTCTGAAATCTCTCAGTGTGCATGAAAAGTGAATGTTTTAGTAAGGAGTTCTACTATCAGAGTCTTTGCCCTTAATGGTGACAGCATTGGCAATATGGGGAGACAATGCTCTGCATACTACTTACCTTTACAATGAACGACTTCCTATTATTTTCCTCAGCTAAAACTTATTTCAGTTAGCCTGACAGTGCTAATATATTAACATATTAGTGGTGGCACCCAAAATACACCAGGCTAAGCATAAATTGCTAAAAGGTGCACTCATAAATAAGACACTTCAAACCCTTGTACTCTCAGTTCCTTTCAGCACTTCAATTAAGTAACAAATTCATGTACAATTAATGCAACATGATTAGCCATTAATAATTTTACTGTTCAAATGTCTTCAACCTTTGAAAAATGCTGTATACATACAACTAGAAATTTAAAACTGGGTCAAGAATTATGAAATAAAATAGACTAATCCTGGTTATCTTGGGATCATCTCATGAAAATGTGTTCTAGTGAATATTTTGAAAGCAGAACTAGAAAAATGGGATGAAAAGGTAGTTGATAAGACTTTAACTTTGATTCACGTGTTCTGTGATCCTCTAGGACTTTACTGAATCTCAAAGAAATAGAAATAATGAATATATGGAGGGAATAGGGGAAGAAAGCATAGTGAGACTGAGACCGCAGGAATTGCCAGAGGCAAAGTAGCTCTGGGGAGGGGAGATGTTAACAATCAAAATCATCTCTTTTGAGAAGGGAACTTTTCCTTCTGTCACCATGTCCTCCTCTTTTTCTTTAGGCTAGTGTTGATTGCACAAGTGAATATAGTTCACTTTAGGCTAGTGTTGATTGCACAAGTGAATGTAGTTCAAAAGACTGGAATTGCACTTGGTCATTATTCAATTACAGAGAAATCTTTTATTTTGTGCCCTGGAAAGGGCTAGACAGGGCTTGGATAATTCTTCACTGTGTCAGTAATCCCACTGACACAAAGAGGGACTAAAGGTAAAAGTGAAGTGACTATCAATACAATGGATGTTGATATTTGAAATGAAGCTTTAGAGTGCTTGTGTCCTTTGCTCACTTGTGTCCTGGATGGGCACTCTGTAGTTCCTGAATTATCATTTGCAATTACATAGAATTTTTGTGACTGACACAATTTAGTAATATGACTTTTTTTTACAGTAAGATCACCTGTCCCAGTTGCATATCTTCATGGTTTCTGGCAGGCTAAAATGTTTCTTAAGCAGATATAAACCAGTTTCAGAATAGAAGCCTTCACCAATGTTTCTGTGGTGTATCTTTATCACAGCAGTTAGAAATGGCTCTCAACATGGAGAAATTTTTGCTTGACAGGCAAAAAAAATGGAGTTCAGAGGGTTTGGAATGGTTTTCCTTGTACCATCAGACTTTACAGGAGGTACCCCCCTATGAAGCTTCAGAATTTGCACAGGAAGAGAAAGGAAGCAGAATAGGTACCTTAGAAGAACATTTCATTTGCTGTCAATGCACCCTACCGTGGAGGTCTGTGCCAGCAAAACACAGCACAGTGTAGTTTAATCTTCTGCAAGAGCACATGACATGAGGAGCGTCGACATAATTCTTTGGTTCTTCTGATCTTTTCTCCTTCCTTATTAGTTCCTGTCCTTGAATTGTCAAAGTATCATTATGAGCATATATATGCATATGTGTTTCCCTTCCTTACATTATTTTACTATCTGAGTTCATAAAATTAAAGAATAAGGTAGGCTGAAAGGGATTTCTGGAGACACTTGAATTCAATAAGCTGGTCAAAGAAGGATCAGCTTTGAATTCAGATCCAAATTGGAAGCTAGATCAGGTTGCTCATGACTTTATTATAAGGAAATTTGTTTTACAGGCAGGCTATCTATATGGCTTTACTTTCTTGCAAAGAATTAATCCAACCTCATTACTTTATTTATATCAAATAATAGCTGTGCCATTTCACTGGTGCTGTACTTTGTCCTTTGGCTTTACCAACAAATTATTGTTTAAGTCGCCATTAATGGACACCATAGGGCTTGAACAACACGTATTTCTGTTCATCAGACTGTCATGTACTGATTTCTTTTCAACTTTTATCAGTCTTTCTTAGGATAAAGCTATGTAGTGAGTGCTCCTGAGCAGTAACTAACTTTATGTGATACAGCTTAATACATTCTACGAAAGTGTCTGAGAGATTAATCAATAGGAGTGTGAGGCTGTCATCCTCCCTGAAAATCCAATATAATCTGCGCAAAAGTCCAATTATTTAAGGTTAAGCTTGTGAGAGAAATAGAATAGAATGCTCTGAATAAAATTCCTACTTTTTTTTGAGTATTATTACAAAGAAATTATGGGTGTGGTTTTTTTTTTTATGAGAGCTGTCCTTTCCTTTGCAACACAGAAGTAACATCATGCAATAGTACTACTGATTCTAAGAGAAAATAATTCTCATTATTAAAAAATGTCTGTCCTACCAGGAGGCTACATAGGTGGTAGAATTACTGTCTCAAGCAATATCTATATGTAGCAAAATAACATTTGCAAATCCTGCAATGTCTAAAAGGAATTCTGTCCTGTACAGAAATGTGGGAGGCATTGGACAAAAATCTACCTTAGGTTAATTATTTTTTTCCTGTATCACAGTCTTAAACATCACAAAAGTAAAATATTTCACTATTAATGTCCAAAATATTACTTTGGCT